>NC_079379.1:22691775-22991775 GCF_021018895.1 Seriola aureovittata | reverse complement strand
TTCCTGCACATTAGACGATCTTTGTTGTCATGGTTACAGTAATAAATAAATGTGGTTAACTTTGTGGATGGGTCATGGATAATAGAAACAACATAAACTGCTACTTTCACATGGGAATCGAACACCGCTCTGCTGTGTCATATTACTACATCGCTGAACTTTTCCCCCTTGCTCCCGTCATGATTACTACGGCTACAAGATGTCGCCTAGCAACAAACAGTAACTATGGGTCACAATAACCTGCTGCACAGATAACCTATGGGCTTATTTTTTTACAGGACCGTCTCTTCAGGGAACTTACTAAGGATCCAGGAGGTTCTTAGCTCCTATTAAAGAAGCCTAACTCCCCCAGAAGCAACAATATTCCAAGTTGGGGATCTCGAAAAACTGATGAATAACCTACAACATTTGTCAATGTAAAACAATGTAAACAAAAGAAAAATAATATCTCACGCCTAGCCATTAATGCTTCTAACATGACATGACATGATTTTTATTCTTTTTACCATGGCTTTAGGGATGCTTTCATAAGTTGTTTTGTGTACCTGTGCCTAATTTATTGTGCATGGATTTGGTGTCAGCTCAGAGAGTCTCATCGACCGGCCACCGGGGCGAACCTCCACACGGCACATTGAGTTCAGCAGCCTCTCTCTCATCTCATCAACACCCTTCCACAGCAATTTTTTCCACGCAGTGACGAATGATTCATGAAACAAATTAGTTATGAACCTAGAAACAGGCCTAAATTTTTCACTATGAAATAAGCTTTTTTTTAATTTTCCCTTGTAATATTTGGAATTAGAGGCAGTGATAAAGTACCAAAAAACCAGCACCAGCTATTTGGTACAAAACCAAGAGACATGTTCTGTGAGTCCCTTCTCATCCTCTGTTGAAACATATTTTTCAGAATAACTAGAGAATGTATTGATAAAACAAACAAACAAACAAACAAATTGAATGTTTATTGTTTGATATTTTTGAAGTTCAAATTAAATTGTATTTTATACGTGTAGTTGTTAGAATTGGTTACAAACAGTATTTAATTCAATGAGGTCACATTGCAGTTTCTCCCTTCAAATGTTATGTACGTGCCACAACAGAAAACCCACTAGACGTTAACTCTTAAATGCACATTTTCAAACAATCCTCCCCTTGATGATGATTAACCCCTAAAATAACCTTTCAATGGAGACTGTCCACTGTAAAAAACAAAAAACAAAAAAAAACAACCCCATAGGTCGTCTGTACAGCAGGTTATTATAACCCACAGTTACGTTTTGTTGTTAGGGTGACATCTAGTGGTCGTAGTAATTATGACAGGATTAAAGGACAAAGTTCTCATCAAAAGGAAGGTTGTGTTCTGTGTGAAACCAGCAGTTTATGTTGTTTCTTTTATCTATGACAACCTTAAGGTAACGGAGGGTTGTTCAGGTTGGAGCACTGGGGCCAGAGCATCCCATGGATGGTATGGTGAATTTAAAGGGTTAAACATGGCGGATTTATTGAACAGTGCCTGAGAAATGAAATTAAGCAAGTTTTGAACCACATACATTACATAACTAATATGTCACATTTGACATTTTTGCGAAACCAGGACTTGGTTCCAATCAGATCCTCAAGAATTCTGCACTGTAAGGTCAGTTTTTAATCTTTCAATCAATAAGTTTTTCAAGGGGAAAACATCTATTACTGCCCTCTGCCACTTGAATCCCCCTAAGTGCAAACCTGCCTAGAATGCGACTTTAACTTCAGGGTCGCAGCTGGTTATTTAATCAAGTAAAACATTAAAAACTGACAATGATTGACAAGACCAAATCAACTGGAGAAAAGATGAATTCTTGTAACACACCAGGAAGGGAGTGTTGAGTATCAGAACAGCTATACTGACCGTTATTCAGTTTCGTTGTAACAAGGCTCAGGTGTTGTTCTGTTGCTGCCGGTGCGTGTTTACTGTTTGGATCTTGCTGATTTAGAGTTTGGAGACACATAGAGCAGGCAGCTCGGCCACAAGACGAGAGGTTTCCAGCACGGGCAATTAATTTCACTCTGAAGCCTCTGGCTGTATTTAACCCTTTCTGAATGTATCCTGTAGTTACTTCTCCCATCTTTGCCCCCCTCATTTTTACAGTTCACTTTGATTGTCTCACTTCAAACTTCCCCAAATATTCTTCCTACTGCACAGCTTCCAAACTGCAGAAGAGAAAAGAGCGGAGTTGATAAGAATATAAAAGTAAGAAAAAAAGTAAATAAATAAAGCGGTTCAATGGACTTCTAAACGACTGAACCCAAAGAAGATACTGGAGCAGACGATTCCCTTTTGCAAATTTAATGATCAGGTTTTAACGACTAGCAGTTTGACTCACACTGCCTCTTCTTCAAATAATAACGGCATACATTTTTAAAAAACTTAAATAACCTCTTCCAGGCAGAGAACAGTCCTCTCATTGGTTAACAGGGCTGGGAGGTAATCAATCACCGAGCCAATATCTTGACAGCTCTTTCAAGAAGGAAGGTGCTACAGTGTGAAACAATAAAACAGCCCAATATTACTCATAACTAGCAAGTTACACAATCATATCTTAAAAGAAGCAACACTATACCATTCTGCTTGGGACCCAGATTAAAGGTAACATGAAAGGCTCAGCTCTCCATTAAGCCAATGCGATTCAACTGTGTTTAGTGCATCCAAAATAATAATAAAAAAAAGCTTCTCTTCTCAGAAAGTTATTGACAATATCTCCTCTTTGAAATTTTTTCAATGCCACAAAAAAGAAAAATATGAGTGATGCAGTCGAGCTATGTTTTGCTTGAGCACTGTGTCTCGCTATTGCATGTTCCATATTGTGACCATGAACAGCAGCCATGTTTTCAGGGGTGTGGTCAGGCCTGGCCTACATAGACCGTCCTAAAATAAAAATCTAATTAAAATGTGCTATTATTGAACATCATGGAAGCAACAGCCAGTATGGCAATTAATGCAGCATTACCCTTTTTTTTTTTTCTCCATGAGACTATATGGGAAGCTTGATGTAACGAATTTCATATTAAAAAGCAGGAAACTCTTCTTCTTCTTCTTTTTCTTCAAGTTTGATTAGAAACACAATGTAAATATGTTTTAATATCTTTTTGGGCTCCATTTTCCCTGTCTCCATATAAAGTAGCCTACACATGGTTTTCTTTGATGGTGACCATGAACTTTGATCCTATTACTCCTATTGGACTCATGCCTGTGTTGAAACAGGTGATGTGTTGCTCCGTGTCGAATCTCATGCTGTTCAACTGGGAGCTTTCTGGACGCCTCTTAATCAGTGATGGGGCAGATGGAGGGGTGAGGAGGGAAATGTCCAGACACATTAGCTCCAGCCTTGTTTCCCTTCATGTTGGGAAAAAAAAAAAGATGTTAGCGGAGCTGGATCTTGTTATGGGGACCTGGGGTTTTTTTTTTTTTTTTTTTGCCATAACATATGGTCAGTGCTGCTGGTCTCCCGTTTTCTAATGCCAGGACTTCGCAGTTGAGTGACTGCGTTTTGAGACAAAATCAATCATGCAGTTTAAGTAATATTACGACTCAATCATTTCATCTGCGCTTTTAGGGAAATTTGCAGACGGGGTGCGAAACATTTTCCACTGTGGACCGATATAAAGCTTTGAAGCTGAGGAAATGACAAGCTCTAGAGAGAAATTGCTGTCTGAACTCTGCCGCAGTGTTGGACATGTTCTGCTCTCCAGGGTTCAATAAGTCCGAATCTATTTTTATTGTCTGACTGTAGATATCTTTTTTTGTCAGCACCTCACCTCACCTCAAATCACCCCACATCTTTTGCCACTATGTTTTCACTTTAATCCTCTGTGCTATTTCTGTGTCAAGCATGACATTCTTTATTTAATTTAAATGGCGAATCAAAGAGTTGATGATCGTTAGAGTAAAACTTGGGGTGCTATAAGTGGCAGAGGAAATCATAACCGTCAGCAGCACTTACCACTGGGCTGCAGCTGACACAACGGCCGCCCTGCTGAGGGTTCTGGTGTTGACCCTCTTGGTCAGATCGGCACACAGACTTTCGCTTTATTGATAATTGCGTTGCCAAGCTCACATATGCTCTCAAAAATTATTTGGCATCAAAAATGATGCTGGAAAACCAAAGAACATTAATTTAAGCCTGTCGTTAGTTTTCAGATTGTGAGCCAGTGGGGCCATTCGTTTTAAATAACGGTCACAGAGGACTGCTTCTGCTTGTCATTTAGGAATCAGAGGGAAAAGGCTCCTTTGATCAAGTAGTAAGTAGTAATAACAAGTGTAAAGAGGGAGCGCTGGTAGTGAAAGCAGCCTGGCTTTTAATGGTGCAGTTGTCAGAATGTGAACAAATACATTATAAACTAAAAACACAAAGATGTAGAAAGTTTGTTAGCTTGGTTTTCTATTCTATCATTCGGCAAGGTTCATTCTATATAATTGCACTAGTCTCCACCAGATTTGTTCAGCTGGGCAAGAAAAAGATTGTTACTTCATAATCCAGTATTAAAGTCTGACACCTTGGTAAGACAGTGAGGAAACTGAAGAGCTAACCTTAGAGACCGTCTCAAAAGTGTATGCAGAATGGAAAAGACAGTATTTCAGGTTTTTGTCAAGATTTTCTTTGTATATTTTGATTTTGTTTCTGTATTTTGTATTGAGCTTCCTTTGTAGCCTACAGACCCTCCAGCTTTAAAACATCTATAACCAATATATTGTAATACTATTTATTTTTTTGAAGCAGGTCACAGACAGATTTTTCCCTTCAGTTCTATGGAGCATTTTAGATTTCTTTCACCAACTTTACTGTTTCGGTTCAGTCTCACCAGTCTCACTAGCAGCAATAGTAAGCAACAGTGGTTAGCAACAGCAGTGTACAAAGTCAGCAGCAACAGTTAGCAACAGCAGTGTACAAAGTCAGCAGCAACAGTTAGCAACAGCAGTGTACAAAGTTAGCAATAGCAGGTCCCAACAGTAGTGTAGAAAGTTAGCAATAGCAGTTAGCAACAGTAGTGTAGAAAGTTAGCAATAGCAGTTAGCAACAGCAGTGTACAAGGTTAGCAGCAACAGTAGTTAGGAGGAGGAGGGTGAATGTTGGTCTTACATTCATTAAATTCATCCCAATGTTGCTCCATGTGTAAATCTGCAATGGTTAGCCAACAAATTTACCATATTAGTTTAAAAAAATCTAACATGTTAACGTTGCATTTGCAGCTTCTGTCCGCTGCCCAAGTGGCACAAAAATTAGTTATTGCAGGTTTAAAGAAAAATAAAGAAATATGGCACAGTGCTATTCTAGTCTTGTTTGATTTCCACAACTAATTTCCACACAGGCCATGTCATAATGTTGGAAGGTCGCTAAACGTATAAATATAAATATGAGGAAACAACTGAAGCAATATGCAATATAAATATAAATATGGACACGGGAATGAAAACCGATATTTTTGCGACATAAACATAGTTATAAACTTGGCCTCACACCCCTACTGTGCAGAGAGGGTGTTTGTGTGTGTCAATAAAGTAAAAGTGATGAGACGGGGAGGGTTGTAAACAGAGGTAAATCAAAGTCAGAGAGAGAAAAACAACAATATTGTTTTTTTTCGTCAACTGCCTCTGTCTCATGAAGCCACTCCACTGCTGGAGCTCGAAATTGTCTACGAAAGAGATGAGTTGGAGGCACTGTGAAGGACAAAATGGAAAATAAATCCAAAACTCTCCCGTACATGTTGTTCCCTATTTTTTTTTCTATCAACTTGTTGACTGCAGTGAAGCTACGTGGTGATTGATGGCGTGGGTGACGTAGCGAGGGGCTATAGGATTTGCAGACATGCTGTATTTACAGCTCGAGGACGGTTGCGCCTTAACTTTAACTTTATCTCCCTGGCGTATCATTTTGCCTTCCTGGAAAGTTGGTAAAACAATGTTTATCCTCATTTCAAAGGCAGAGAGTTGGAGCTCGGAAGAACAACTGTTGGCGCTCAGTCTGCTCCGCCATTGACTGGGGAGAGGGGCTCATGTACACAAGTACACAGAGTTTTATTCCATTCTGTTTTATAGCAGCGTGTCAGCTCGCTGCTGGAATAAAAGAATCAATCAGCAGCAACACTGAAATATTTGTGCTCCTGAAAGTGATGTAATTGTTGGTAACAGGAGTGCTTCGAGGTGCGTTTGATGTTGCGAATACACAAAGAAAACACAGAGCACATTCCCGTTGTTGATGCACCTGAAGGCAACAGACGGTGCAGCTTTGATTTATGTGTGGCATCATATTACTTTGCTGGTGGAAGGACTAGAATAAAATACAAAAAAAAAAAACCCAGAGAGAGGAGGCTGTGTGTGTGTGGGATGGGGATTGATTTGGCTAAATAAGCATCAGCGGTGAGCAGGTTGCTCTCTAATCAGTAATAGAGCCAATTAGGCAGGTGTCTTGGTTGGCTTGGTTTATGAGAGAGAACATTATCAACCCTAACAGCTTTTCTTAAATAGTATTTTTATAAGTGCCTGAGAGCAATTATGGTGTGTAAATATGTTTGGTTCTGCATTTTGCCTTTGTTTCTTTTTAGCTGAGAGGGAGGGGGGAGTGACTGAAAGAAGAAGAAAGCGCTATAGACCAAGGGCGGGACTCGCTGCTTAAGGAAGTGTGACTGAGAGAGCGAAAAAGTCCACTGTGGTCACATCAATAGTCGCTGCTCAGTGTTTCGCCCCCCCCGGGAGGAAATCTGGTTGGAGCACAGATGCTGTTTGAAACAGATGCTGTTTGGCTGGAGAAATGTGCACTGCAGAATTCTCCCATCAGATTATTGTCCATTTAAAAACACTGCCCTCCAACCTCTGGCAGCCAGCTGTTGTGCCGGGTGAATAACAAAACTCAAGCTGGGTTTGTGCTGATGAAAGCTGCTGTGGAAGCCCGCGGTGGCAGGTTTGATTTATAGTCCAGGCATCAGATTTCACCCACAGGTAGCACCGCCACAACACTAGACGGATGTACTGTATGTGACCAGCTTTAATTATGCTTTAATTATCGTCTCCATGGTAACTGGGATTTGCAGTATACAGCGATGTTGAGACACACACACACTTATTGAACTGGAGTTACAGGATAGCTTTTAATTCACCTTGTCTCATTACTGACAGGGAGACTACTGCTGCACGAGAATCTATTGATATTTCGAACTTTTCTCTTTAAAGTTTAACACTTTAATTCAAGTAAATCATCTACATCATCTCTGTTAAGAGGGGGAATTACCGCTAACAGCTCATGTGACACTATAGATCTTTATGAAATATAATAAATATTATAAGTTTATCAAGTTTTTAATGTAGAGTCGTAATATGAAAAGTGACTAGTAAATGTAAAAATATAAAGTATAATATAGCTTTAAATCAAAATACTTGACCTCAAATTGTAATTGTGTGTAGATGTAAATGTCTCCCAGTGACACAAAAAGCCATAGTGTTTATTCTCTGGGGACCATGAATGTCTGCAAAAATTTCATTGAAATCCATCCAATAGTTGCTGAGATATTTCAGTTTAATAGTGTGGCTAAAAAGTAAATCAAAAAACTTTTTATGTAACCACAATATTTCTGAAAAATGTTTTATTTTGTCCCTTTTAAAAAAAAATTTTAATATATATTTAATGAACTTTTTTCTCTTCTTTATCAATTTCTGTTTCATCTTTGCAAGATGAAACATCCCTTTCAACTCTGTTTCTTACTGGGACGATTATGTGTTTAAATTTGAATGAACGGGGGGGGTCGTCCAAGCCTTGGCAGGGTATCCAGCACTCATGCCACTGGCTTGGCAGGCCTGGACGCAGTCTGTCTCATCCCCCACCTACGAGTGCAGAAGACACAGAGACCTTCTTGGAACAGACATCAAGTGGTGCAGGTGGCAGGGATAACCCAGGGTAAATCTAGCCTGTAGCTGGCATCTGTCTCAACCCGAGCGTTATTTATTTTATTCCTCCTCTGAAGGGAGAAAAAAAGAAGCATTTGTAGCCAAAGGCAGCTTCAGCAAAGTAATATTCATTCACCGAAGCTGTGAACTTTGACAGCAGCAATAAAGTTGTGTTCATTCCTGCTGATGAAACTCTCAGTAAAATAAAAAACTTGTAATTCAGTTGAATGTGAGAATCTTCAAGTAATTAACTGGCTGCAATACAAACACACCTCTGTATGCAAAGAGAACAACTTCATTCATCGCATCTCCTGTCAAGCTTAATTTTATAATTAAGAAAGTCATTTGATGTCCTGATTCTAACTCAGGCTCTTAACATGAACACAAGACACAATGGAAGTTTATCAGACTCAAATAAAACCATTTTCCACCATTGTCTTGTTTAATTAAACTTTTGTAATCCCCAAATGTTTTAAAATTACATCTGCATGCAGAGCGGCCGTCTGCTGTTTCAGGATAAACTAAGAATAATTTATGATTTCTTTGATGAAGTCCCTTCTTTGAATGTTAAAATTAGAATTAGCTTTGTTACAATAAACAATCTCTCAGTCATTTACCTGGTGAAATAGGCACTTCAGGTAATGTAAACTTTAGAATCGGGGGGGAAATGATCTTCAACTAATTGGAAATAAACTGTGGATCTCCTGGGATTTTAGGCAGAACGAAAAGAATAAAAAACCTCCAGTGAGCAGCAGCTCTGCAGAGAGAGAGAGAGAGAGAGAGAGAGAGAAAGAGAGAGAGAGAGAGAGAGGTCAGAGGAGCATGACCACACTGGTTTGCACTGACTGACAGTAAAAGGTACGGTCAACACTGATAACCACCCAACCAGCTGTGGGTGAGCAGAGAAGCATCAGAAGGAACGACATGTCGAACCTCGAGGTGGATGGACGACGACAACAGCAGAAGAACACGTCAGGTTCCACTTCCTGTCAGCCGGGAACAGAAACCTCAGCAGCAGCTTCAGCTTCAGTCCTCTGTGTGGCCTTTCTATGGACTCGTTCACATGCGCTCCTTTATGGGGCTCCACCTCCGAATAAGGAATTAGAGCAGATTAATACGATGAAGCCAATCAATATAATATCAGAAGCTGTGACTTCTCAAGCACAACAATTAAATGTAGAATGTATTAACTACTTATACACGGTAACATGAACAGTGGAGCAAAGGAACAGTTTAAATCAATAGCTAATAATAAAAACTGTTTAATACCAATTCTACAGAGAAATTTGATGATCATGATATTACTTAACCTCGACTTGAACCCGGTCACGAGCAGAGTTAAGTTCAGCCTACTGTGAGTTCTGCTGTAGCTGGTCAGATCCTGCAGTAGTTGGTGCCACAAGCTGGGAACTTCTTCACAGTAGGACTCTGGAGGTGGGGGGTGTTTGGTTTCCCTGGAGACGACCTGTAGTTACCGGGCAACTGGCTCCACCAGTTGTCTCAGCTGTTCAGCGCTTGCCAGTCTGTCAGCGGGCTTTTCTCCGCTGGCACTGTTGATTTCTCTGTACTGTAGGCGGTCGGGGGGGGCAGATCGTGTCGGCTGCTCGTCCTCTTGCAGGTTGATGTAAAATAAAGCTTTCGATTACGCGACTTAATGTTTGCTAGATAACTTGAGGGGGGACTGGTGTCGGCCAGATGTTTCAAAAAACCTTCAAAACAATCTTGATAATGATTTAAAAATTACAAAAAAAATATTCTGAGGCAAAAAAACAAATTCAAACGAATGGTAGAGCTGCATTTCTTCCCACAGAGCTAAAGCCGATCTGCATGTGGCTTTGGCGTACTGATGTTAGCGTTCACCTCGCAGCACCGGTGTGACTAAACACAGCCTCACAGCCACATGAAATAGCATTGCTCTACTGTACTTACCACGGCTGCACACACAAGGTTTCACGCAAGAAATATATGACTAATATTCGATTTGCACTCACTTTTGCTTTTTACCTTCAAGCACTGTTGGATGTGGTTGTAGCAATGTGGCTGCATCCCTCCTCCTCAGTAATTGCTGTGGTCATGGACTGAATGACAGCCAGAACTATGATGCATAAATGAGATCCAAGTTGTTAGAAAAAAAAAAAAAGAAGATTTTCCTTGAAGCAGCACATTAAGGAGAAAAAAATGAAAAGACTGAATTATTATTCCTCTTGTGTGCGCACTCTTGAGAAATTTCATTCATTCAAGATTTGGAGATTTTCTCTTCAGATGAATTATCCCAACACCGGCTCACTTTGACTCTCATCTACTTGCATCGTAAAATAATGTCACGGCGTCAGTGAAACTTGTTTCCTGCAGTATTCATGGCGTCTCTATTCCGCGTTTCCATTACTCCGAACCCTAATCAAATTAAGATTACTTTAAAAATCAGATTGCCTTTGAATACTGAATGCACGGCTGGACTGCAGACAGTGTTCTCTGAGCGCAGTGGAGTCGGACGTCACCCTCTCCCCTCCGGGCACAACTTAATATTTGATATGTGCTACTTGCACTGGGTTTGATTGGCTTGCTCCCTGTTAGTGTTTAACTTCTTGTGAGCCTCACGGTGATTGCTCTCTTTTTTTTTGGCCACTTGTCCTCACAAGGTTTCAGGAAGTCGCACAGCATGACGAACTTTACTGTGTGACCTCCTCCCTCTAATGAGAGCACACCTCTGCCTTTGATATTACAGCCCTCTGGGCGGCACACAGTCAGATTTTGGAGCAGATTTTGTCTCATACACACTCTAGCTAATGAGACATCCCTGTGGCTGCACCGGTCCTGCTTTATGAGTTTACCTGCGATTTTCTCATGTTTAAAATCAGGCTGAGCATCGACTATAGAAACCAGAAACTGCTCATTAATTTGCTTTCCTTTCACAGATTCTCTTTCAGGAGACGAATATTTCTGCTCTGTGTTTTGGGTATATTCCTGACAAAAAAATTTTTTTTTTAAATCACTCAGCCATGGAGTTTAAGTGCAGACTCTCTCCGTCTCTTGTGAGGTTTCTGATGCAGTCAGTGGGGTATACAATAACTTAAGTCATTCTTCGGTTCCCATCTTGCTTTTTAAAAAAAAAAAAAAGAGAAAATGCCCTGGATATCGTTTTTAATGAGGATGATGGTGAATAGTTGTTGGCTCTGCATCCAGCCAGGAAGCCTTTAGGTGTGTGTGTGTGTGTGTGTGTGTGTGTGTGTCTGTTTTCATAATTCATAAATGCAGTTTCTGCTGATGTGGGTGCATGAGGTGAGCTACAACGCCAGAGTGGCCATTGGGGAAACTGGGACTTTTCCCAATGGGCCTCCTCAAATTGGGCATGTGTCTCAATGTGGAAAAAAATAAGAAAATAAAAAATAAAAAATGAGAGAGAGAGAGAGAGAGATAAATGTGGCCGTGTCGTGCTGATCAGCCCAGTGGAGCCCTCACGTCTCTCTCCTCAGCTTCAGCGTTCTGTTCGGTTGCCCATGCTCCGCCCACCTGCGTAGCGTTGATGTGTCTGTATCTTCATCATGGTTTAATCACTGAGGCAGCAGTGGACTGTCGCTGATTTGTTTTACATGAAACAACAAATTAAAAGAACAACAAAACATAAAAAGGTCCGTCTGAAAAAGCAGAAAATCCACATTGCTTCAAAGAGTCGTGCATCTGTTCAGACCTGGCACCAACATGCGTCCTCAGTGATCCGATCACAGGTGGTCAGTTCACACCTGGCTTTAAAATGCGTCTCCACCTGCGTCTTGAGTCACCACCTGTTATCGGTAGTAGAGTAGTCGGTCCCTCAACCTGGACCAGGACGTTCACACTGCTAGATGAATGTGACCACATGTGGACCAGACCACCTCCTAATGTCGGCTCTCAAACGCGTTCCTCAGTGTGTCTTGGTGCGTTCACACCTGAACTTAGAGCTGACCACCTGTGGTCGGATCAGCTGACACGGATGTTGGGGCCAGGGTGGGTTCAGGGCCATAGTCCAGGATGAACAGCAGTCAGGTTTTACAGCATATGCGGTGGGCAGAACGGGAAGTTTGTCAGAGTTTAGGAGGTTAATGTTTCGTTTTCTGCTTTGGCTTCATAAAAATATATGCTAATTAAATTACTGTGATCAGCTCAGATACAGGATTTTATTACAGCGATAGAGAGAAGAAAGAAAAAAACACAAAAATTCAAATATGTCTGTCATGGTTATTTTTGCGACTCTAGCTATTTTGTTGTTGTAGTTATGGACTTAGTTTTTCCTCATAAACTACACGAATGAAATTTCAAATCAAATCTGTGATCGAATCGTGTAAATGAGACTATTATATAACATGAAATTATATAAACATAATTCATGTGCAGGTGTTAATATTTCAGCTATTGATCCACAGATCATCCGAGTTAATTTAAGCTCTGTTTACTGCATGTCTCTTGTAAAGTGTGACAGGAGATGTGTGTGTGATGGTTGTGACTGCAGATGAGTTTTCGGTCGGTCCAGTCTGACTCATGAGTCCTGGGCTCATTTTAATTCTCACTCCAGCCCTGGTGAACGAGCAATGTTAAACAAAGGTCTTGGGAACTGTGCGACGCCACCAATTACAGTGTTTCACCTTCAACCAGTTACACACTTTTAATACTCATTCGCAGCTCTTGATTAAAATTCTGCTTGAACATGGACAGGCTCGTTTCCTGCTCGGCATAGTATTAGTCGTAAAAAGGAACAGTTCAACATTTTGGGGGAGTGTGATTATTTGTTTTCTTGTCAAGAAAGATGAAAAGATTGACACCACTGTCACAGCTGGACTCCACCCAGATGTGGAAGTATATGGGCCAAACTCACCAATTAGTACATTAAGACGTTTAATGAAGTTCAATCAGCACCAGTTGAATTATTCAGTGAATTATTCACTGCCAGGAATAATTTACACAGATTGCAACCCTATGACTTTCCTGTCTATGCAAAATGGCAACCAGAGACTTGGTTACTGTTTCTTCAGCCTCATACACTTGATGTGCGTCACATTAAAAGGTCAGGAAAAAGTAATGGCCGATGCAATTTCTCAAGCGGCTTTTTTCCAGGTTCTTCCTGATTGTCTGCCCCCACTACACTGCTGACTTCTTATATTCCAGTTTGCTTAGGTTGGGTTGCGATATCCTTAATTAACGTATTTGTTTGTTTGGTTACCGTGTGGACCTCCCTTCTTTGTTGTGCTCCTGAATATAAACACACATAACAACATGGTCTGGTTGTAGTTTTATGGGGAGTTACAACATTATAAACATACAGTGTGTAAAAGGGAGAGAAAGTCAATAGAGAGCGTGGAGTTCCTGGTAAGTGTTGAGATCAGACGGCGAGCTACAGTAGCTACAGCTAATGTCTCTGTTGTTGGTTTATTGGAAAGCACCGATGTCAAAAACACTGTCAGTAAAGCAAGGCAGGAATAAGCTTTGCGTTGCATCTGAAGGCCCAGTCAGACAGGATGTTTCCATAGTTAGCAAATGGTCTAGCTGCAAGAGCTCAGCCTTTCTACTTTCAGCAAGACACAACTTCAATGGCTTCAAGCAGAGTTTACAGGCTACTTAGCATCTGGTAAAGAGAAAGTGACCCTTTTTTCTCTTGAAAGACCCTTCGCTTCCAGCAGTGATCACACTGTGAGCTTAATGGAGTGTAAAATCATTTGTGCAATCAGCTGGTTAAATCAGACCCCTGCTGCAACACTAAATGGTTTCACAAAGAGAAGCAAGTCCCAAAGACTTTGTGTGGAGCGCTACTGTACCGCATAGTGCTTTTCAGTGGATTTACAGTAACACGAAGGAACAAGCGTTTACTGCTGAAAAAGTAATTCCTATGAGCCTCTGTAGAACAAAAGCTTACACCCAAGAATCCCGGCGGCTGTGAGGCTCTGTAAGGCGTAAGCTCAGCTGTACATGTAGCTCAGTGTGTGAAATGAACTTTGAAAAGGGTAATACAATAAATTACAAGAACGGCCTCTGGTGAATACTGGATGTGGACGCCATTACTCAACAATTGATCACACAAAATTCAAAAAGGTTAAATCGCAGAAAGTTTGCACAAGTTTACAAGCCTTTCGTAATTGAAGTGAGAGGAAATGTGTGTAAAAAGAGAAAGAAAAAAAAAAAAAAGATCTGAGGGATTCTGTGTCAATGACAAGCGCTGATGTGTAGGTGGAAATAACAAATGGCTTTGCTCATTTGAAATGTTTCCTTCAGTTCAGTTTAAAGATTCGTGGTCACTGACCCTGTAGTCACAACAATCACAACACTGTTCATACGATTACAGCCCGGCTTCTGACTGTGTTCCAGCCTGTAAGTTCTGTTTAAGTTCATGAGCTCAGTGACTGTCTATGTGCAACAGCATTATTATTATTATTATTATTATTATTATCATCATCATCATCATGGGTTCAACTCCTCCAACCCGAACAACCGCACACCCTCTGATGCGACCCACAGGAGTTGTCTCTTGAAATAGCGCCCAGCCTCGGTGGGTTTGGGTTAGTTAAAACACTGATCTGATTAGTGACAATGATGAATTCACATAATGCATTGTGAACTTCTAAAACAAAAGCCCTTTATCATGGAGAAAAATTTGATTTTGGTGGTCAAAGGTCAAAGGTCAAAGGATCACTGTGTCCTCACAAAACGTGGTTGTGGCCTCTTGAATGTGATATCTCAAGACCACATGGGATTTTCTTCCAATTTGACACAAACATTCACAAGGATGACCTGATTAGATTTTTGTGGTCAAAGGTCAAAGGTCACAGTGACCTCACAAGACAGGTTTTTTTTGGCCATAACTCACCAATCCATACACTAATTATGACACAATTTCACTCAAACGTCTATAAGGATAAAATTTAGTGATGACATTTTATATACAAAGGGGTCAAAGGTCAACTTCACTGTGACATCATAAAATTCTGCAAAGACATGTTCTTGTCGATATTCAATGCTGTAAATCAGGAAGGTAGATATTGCAGCACCACTTCCACCATTGGGCTGTTGTTGCCATGGCGAAGGCTTTGGATGCAACACTTGTGGCTTGGCTCCAAGCGTCACCTGGACCGGCGGCAAACACATTCAGCTGAAGCTAACATCTGCTTCACACTACAACTGTTTGAGTTTGGAGGCAGGCGGTGATCACAGCCTCGGCAGTGAACTGTGTTCGATGAAAAGCTTTTAATTCTCTCCTCTTTTTTTTTGTCTTTATGTGCCACCTGGGTTACTGCGGAGGTTTGGTGGCAGAGAAAATGAGGCAATTTATCCTTGTCCAAAGTCGAGATAAAAGGGTTGGAGAGCTGCTGAGGAACAGAACTCAAAGCTGAATTAATTTTTAAAAAGAGAGAAAAGATATTTGAACTAAGTATTATTAAATCGAAATATTAAGGTTCCATGTTACTATTCTTTGGCTGCTGAGGAAACTGCTGACCTTTGACTCTTACTCTCAGTAGAGATTGAAATAACAGCTCAAGATAAGATTAGCTTTTATTGTATCACTATCAAGACTACATTATTAACCCTGGAGCACGTATTCCTTATATACTGTTTTTTTGGTCCAGTGGTTCCCAAACTAGGGGTGGGGCCCATTTAAAGAGCCAAAAGATAAATGTGGGAGGGCTGCGGGAGGATTAATGGACTAGGAAAGATGATAAGCATTATGTCATAATTTCACCTCTTACCTCTTTTTATGAAATCATGTGAGGAGATACAAGATATAAAAAAAGGTTGGAATCTGCTGGTTTGATCTTTAACAACGCATCGTGCTGGGTATCATGTTTCTATGTTAAACTTGCCGAAGGCTTACAGGCAGCTTTTCATTGTGATTTAACGCAGGTACGGATCAGACTCACAGGCCTACTGAGAATAAGTCTAGTCAGGAAGTGATCACAGAGGCAACAGCAGCCCAGCAGCAGACCCCTGAACCACAAGCTATGAGAAAAAGACAGATGAAGGCTTTTGATGGTTTGTGATTACTTTGCTCGCCCCCAGTCATAGGATTTTTTTTAAATTCTTTTTCTTGTTATCATCCTCAACAAACATTGAAACACCCAATACCAAATGTTTTCAACTGAAAAGATGGAACCAGCTGAAAGTGGTTGACTTCACTGTTGGGGGAAAAAAAAAAATCAAAAAAAGAAAAAACAATCTCTGTCCTTCTGGCAGTGGAACATGAAAAAAAGCATCATCCACAGAGATAGCGCAGACGCTCACTTTCTAAAAGTAAAAAAGGCAGATGTGAAAAGCCTGTTGACTGGCAACCAAATGCCATTACATAGCAAGCAAGGGAAGAAATGTCGGGTGATGGAGCTCACAGAGAAAGTCATTAATGTTGTAGGCAAATGTGGCCTTAGCTTGACTTGGAAAACATTGCAGCGTCCTAGATTTGATTCTCTTGAAGCAAATATGACTTTGCCGACAGCATGTAAAGGGCAGAGGCTCTCTTGTTGCTCTGTTGTCAAAACACACACTCAACAACGTTGCGGATGTCATTAGCCGACTGAAATAGACCACTGCTGTAGAGGAAGTTAAGCAGGAAGGTATGTTTTCAGTCCAAGCAGATACATCCCAAGATATCACCTCAAAGGACCTGTGTTGTATCACACTAAGATATGTCCCAGACGTGATTCACGAAAGACTGATTGCTGTGGTGGTGCTGGTGCTGGACTGTGAATAATCTACAGATCAGCATTACGCAGAGCTACGGAAACAAGTATGACTGAAGCTCAATATAGACATTGGCACCAAGCAGCAAACCTGCGGGGCTTAAAAAAAACCAAGCCAACACTGTAGTGCCAAAAGCTGCAGTTCCCCAGATGACAACTTGAAACTGGCTCCAAAAAGTGAGTCAATCCCCACAGACTCCCGTGTTAAAATCTCCAACTTTACAGCAGAAATAAACATGTTTACAGCCTGGTACAAAAAAAACAGTTATGGTCCTAAAGTTAAGAATAATTCAGGGCCATTATTGGATTAACTTGGCATTAGGTGGAGTTAGGTGCTGCCAAGATGTCGACAGCGGAGCAGCCCACTCTGAGCTTCAAAACCACTCTTTTAGTTACATCACGGAGGCTACGTCCATCGTTATATACATACATTTTATAACATAAAAGTGCGTCACTGTTCTCACTGCTTAATGATATATCAGCGTTCATACGAGAGTCATACAAGCACAGAGATGAGTCAGAACAAGCATCAAATGTGACTGCGCCCAATAGGGGAAAAATACATGTTAGGATAAGGAGTGTTTGGGATCCTCAGGAACCCATGTTCGTTGACGTGTTTAGAGGTACGTTGAGCACATTGCAGTGCATTCTGAAAGCAGAAGGTTCACCATCCAATAGGACAACGCTAGTAAACACACAGGCAACACGACGTAGTCAGATCCCCGACTCTAACCCAATCCAGCATCTCTGGAGAAAATGGCCGTTCACCGACGGTCCCCATCGACCATGACGGAGCTTGAGAGGATCAGCAGAGAAGAAAGGTAGAAAATCCCCTGATCCGGCTGTGCAAAGCTTGCCACGTCATACCCAAGAAGACGGGAGGGTATAATCGCTGCTTCAAGGAGCTTCAACTAATCGTTGAGTAAAAGGTCTGAATGTGATATTTCAGTTTTCCCTTTTTAATAGATTTCCCCTGGAGGGTTACACTGTCAGGACATCATCAGGACAACATGTCAGAGGCACCGTTCATGCTCATGAACACCGAGAAAGAAACTCTTAAAAAGTTGCAGAGACCAGTGCGCTACTCAGGTGTTTATTAATGTTTAACAGTCGGCCATGTTTCCTTGAAGCTACTCATTCACAAGGAAAAATAGACTAGGATGTCTTTAGAAAGTTACACAATGAGTAACAAAGTTTGAGAGAACAGTGTTGTTTGCACCCATGTCCATTTGTTTGTTTGTTTGTTTGTTTGTTTGTCTGCAGGATTACGCAAAAACTACTGAACCAGTTTGCACCAAACGTGGTGGAGGGACGGGGCACAGGCCAGAGAAATTAAATCAAAATTCTGGTGCTGACACAATTTAAGGGGCAGATCCTGGAAGTTTTTCACTTTCCTTCTCTCATCTATACTCTGCACAGATTTTCCTGTACACTATCCAAGCCACTTGTTTATGCCTCTCACTCAGTGTACACTGTTCCCAGCTTGCATCTTAAAACCCGGATACTATGTGCTGGCCTGTCCCAGGGGCATCTCTGTGCAGCCTGCACAATTAATGCAGTTAAATCTTGTAGCAGAACACAAATGTCTGTAACCAAACGAAGATATATTTTGAGTTTTGAAAAACTTCTGGTTTTCTCAGATTGGGAATAAGCAGTCCAACCGTGTGAAGAAACAGTGTGAATTCGTAAATTGGAAACTGCTGATAACACCAGAAAACAAGGCTCTCTACAGACACAGATCACGTGCCAACACCATCATACATTCATGACAGGCTTGTATTTTTTTTTTCTCTCTCTCTCTCTCTCTCTCTCTTTAATCCCCTGTCTCAGATCTTCAGTCACTACAGCAACAAGAAATCAACACTAATTATTTTGTCCCTTACAGGAATAGAAAATCCAGCTCTGCCTCATGAATTTCTTGATCAATGTATTTGCTTGAGGATGTGAGGTCATTTTCTCTGAGTGAGACTCGCATAGATAAACACATTTCTCGACTATGGTGGAGATACAAGGCCTTCAGATATACTCAGTCTTTTGTGTTTGCCCTTCAGAATAAAAGGAGACTGGCCTGATAATCCGCTTTTGTGTTTCTAACCTTACCTCATATCTCACGTTATCTGGTCTACGGTTTATTTTGATTGATTTTTTTCTGTTTGTATAATTTAAAAGAAAAAACACTTTCACCTTTTTAAAACATGAATTTATTTTTGTTGACTCATCCCACCTTTGTCACGACTGCCGGCTCCAACATGGACGGCTCCTCTGATATTGCAGAGTGAAGCTCATAGTCTCTCTGTGATCACTTAAGACTAATTCGCTTTCATCATAGACAGTCGTGTAGTGTAGGTGTTGTTATTGTGCTCAGGCTCATTTGATCAAAGGTCATAAATGCTGCCTGCTTAGCATGGCTTAGAGTGTTTTCAGGAGAAAGTAACTCCCAGGTTTCCACTCCAAAAAGATGATTAAAGAGTTTTTGGAAACAGAGACTAGAGACGGATGAAGGCCACAGGCTGAAACATCATAACAATAAATTCAACACTGCTTTTGTCAACAGCTTTTTCACAGTGTTGGGAGTTGTTTTGCTCTTTTGTCTCACCTTCTTTTTGTACTTTGATTTCTTGCTGCATTTACCCTCCGTCACCATCAAACACATTACAATACTTTAACGAGGACACATTTATCTGGTCTTCTTTTGTGTGGCAAGCACAATGGTAAATGGTAAATGCACTGCACTTATATTGAGCTTTTCTAGTCTTATCGACCACCCAAAACACTTTACACTACAAGCCACATTTGCACTCATACATTTATTCAGTGCATTTTCTATCTATATTTTCTATCTATATTGTGCTTTTCTATCACACACACACTATTCTGGGATTCAGTATCTTGCCCAAGGACAATTCGAGAAGCTGGGAATCTAACCACTGACTTTCTGATTGGTTTACGACTCGGTCTCCCTCCCGAGACACAGGTTCACCAGAATGTGGTCAGTCAGAGCTGCTAAGCAGAAGTACATGTTTTTGAAAGGCTGACAAGTTTGTGTCAAAAATAATGTAGGAAATCATTGTGAAGTCGGAGCCAAAGTTTCCCAAAGTAGGTGCCTCAGTGGTGGAATCTACCAGCAGGATGTGGATGGAGAAAAATGAAAAGCACAACATGTATTTTCAAATATCAGTGCTGTATGTCCGGTCATCTATAATTTACTGAGTCATGCCCGGTTGTCAAAACAGGACTGTCCTCACTGGAAAAACAACAGCATGAACCTTTTTTTTTTCCAAATGGCCTCTTGTGGTTTTGTGAATAATGTCGTCTCTCAGTAGCAAAGGTGGAAGAAGTGCGATGTTGTTATGGTGCTGCAAAGTCAACTGTGTTCAGACGGGACACAAATTGAATCGTAGGGGGCAGCGAAGATAAAGATCGAATAAGAAGTCAATGCAAAGATACAAACTTTCCCACTAGCGGTATGATTAAAGCAAAGACGCCTCCAAAAACAAAACAAAACAAAGTGCAGCAAAAAAATTGCAATTTGCATTCAGAAGCTTTATGATTAAAATTCATGAACATTCAGAGGCAAGAGGAAAAAGTAGAGAAACTACAGAAAAATAAAAGAAGAGACTGGACTTCCTGGTTAGTTGGCACATAAACACACACGCTGCCATTCTGCCACACTGGTACGCAGCTTGCGCGCACATTGCTAGCTACAGACAGGCGACAAACTAAAGGAAAAAGCTGAATAAATGAGTGGAGAAACATAACGGATGCAGATGCTTCCACACAGGTGCATTGTATGGTACGATTAGGCAGTTAACATCCCATGATGCTCTGTGGCAGGGACAGAAATGCTGATCAGGCCCAGTTGGGTCTGATTTTGTATCAAGAGGACAAGAGCAAAAGATTGGAAAGAGGAGTTCATTGTTGGGGCGACAGGAACTTCAGTCACAAAGATGCTCAAGGCGGCTTACGTGACATCCGCATTTAGATCTACGGGAAAGACACCAGTAAAGCGTCTGACTGGAGGTGATGCTCGTGCATTAGTGCGATACATAGAGATAAACGGAAGAGCAACTCTTCCTCAGGTGACTGAGAATGTCAACGCAGGACGTGATCGGACTGCGTCAGCAACAACAGTCCGTCACAATTACATAGAGAGGGATATTACAGTGGGGGGCTGTGGTGCATAAACTTCTCATTACAAAGATGAATGCACATTTTACAGCTCAGTGGTACAAACACCAGAGGCTGGTTTAAATAGACGTGGAGAAAAGTGATGGTCAGATGAGTCATCCTTCACCTTATTCCTGACAGGCTGGGTGAGGGAGTGTGTGGCGTTCACCAAGAGAACGGTACGGGCCTGAATACTTCACCCCTACAAGCGAGGGCGATTCAGTGGTTATGTTATGTTGTGGGTGTAATTCTGCCAGGCACGATTCGGGTCCACTTATCCCCTCAGAGGGAAGGGTCACTACAAATCAATGATCACATTAATCTTAGGATGAAACATTTATATCCTCATGGTCTCCTCTACGATGATAATGCCTCTATCCCAAGGGCACGAGGGGTCACTGAATGGTTTGATGGGCATGAAAATGATGTAAATCCTATGGTACAGTCTTGAATTTAGCCTGCGCTATACTTGGTTTCCTTTCACCCTGGAGAAAAGAAAAATGTTGACCCCCCGCCCCCCAAACAAGTTTCGTTGTTCAGGTATGATGAGCTGTTTGTCAAAGCCAGCTCACAGACTTTCCCCTTGTGGTTGCGCAGCGTATTCGCCCTCTGATGGTAATCTTTTGTCTCGCTTTCTCGCTGCGTCCATGTTCAGCGGCTGATGTTGACGGATATAAGATGGACGTACATGTGGTGCAGCAGGCAATTCCCAGCAGGGCCCATTATTGATTTTGCCTGACTACCTGGTTTATTAGGGTCAAGCTGAAGGCTGTGGTGGCAGAGAAGCTGCTGGTGATGGATACTTGTGTTTGGAAGTTGAATAAATCTTCCAGTTCTTCTATATCCAAGCTGGAGATTTGATCAATCGATTAACCACACAAAATAAAACCAGCACTTAGAAGAAAAAGAGTCATCTATTTCCCGCTTCAATCTCGCCCAGCAGTCTGCTAATCCAGTTACTCATCAATCACTCTGGTTATAGTCTCATAGTAAGCCTACGGCCTTATGTTATTCATACCTTCCTGAACCTGAAGACTAAATTTACTGTAGTTTGATCGGGCTAAAGCAAGATTTTAAATGAGCTGGGTAATCTTTTAATTGCACTTCATCTGTCAGAGAGGAAAACGGTGAGACCTGACTCAAGGAAGACATCTGTCAGATCAGGGGATCACCGAAACTAGCATGGGTTCATCTTCTGTGGATCATGAATATCTGTGAAAAATAAATTTAAAAAAATCCATCATATAGTTGTTGAGATATTTCGGTGTGGAACAAAGTGGCGCACAGCTTGGCTAAAATTCATCTTATAAAATCTATGTGGATTCGTCTATGTGAAGTTTAATTTTATTCTGTTGGTATAAAAATGGGAAAAGTTTACTGCATAAATACCAACAGTATATTAATACGATAAATACAGAGTGTACACTGTGTAGTATGGCTTTGGGACATGCTGATCTCTAGTTGCTTCAATTTTGATTTTCTTTGATCACTGTTAAATTAATATCAGTGAAACTCAACATCTTTCGCATATACTGTATATTTCACATTAAAAGTCTTCCTGGGGCTCAGTGGGAACATCAAACCCATTCCTGGCGGGCTTTTATTGTTAACAAATTGGTGGAAGGGTCGAGTGTTGAGATGGTTTTACGACCCCAAGCTGGTCTAGGGGAAAGGGGAGTAACATAAGGCAAGAGGAGGAACTCGGGGAGTCGTTTTGTTCAGGACCTCTCAAAAGGTTTTATTTCCAAAACGTGAAGCACAATATAATTTCAGATTCAACCAATTATTATGAGGAGGGAGGATCCAGATCCAGAGATGAGGCCTACAGAGCAGCACAGTAAACAAACACTTCATTCACCTATGGGGGGAATATAACAGATGGTAATATTGATAAAAAAACAGCAAAGTGGAAAGTAGTAATTGGAATCTGTGGCTGTTGAAGGAGCTATATGAGTTAGGGTTAATTATGTTTTGCTACTGCTACATAGCTAACGTTAGCATTAACAGCTGTTTACCTACCAGTCTAAAAGAAACATTGTGAGTTCAGCATCAAACTTTATTCTTTGACTGACCAAGAGAAATCTCCAGAGGTGGAGGTACATCTATCACTTATTTTCTTGTACTGAAGTTAGCATGCTAACCAGCTACCCCTGGCTCGTCTCGCCACTTTCCGATACCGAGTCACTGTAGCTGCTCAGAGGGCATATTATAACCTCTCGTCTTGTAAACGAAACAATGACTGAAGCTCTTGGCAAGACTGGTTAATGCTAACTATGTAGCAATAAAAACTTACAAGTAGCTCTTTTATTTGTAAATTAGGCTACAGTTTTAGCCATGCTAACCATATGGCTCAAAAAAGGCCAGTCTTTTAGGCAGTGCTCCACTTTTGTCCAGGCTGAAATATATCAACAATTCCTGGATGGATAAAATTTAAATTTGTAGAGACATTCATGGTTCCCAGAGTGTTAACCATACCAAATTTTGTAATCCCCCTGACTTTTTCTCTAGCATCAATATGAGGTTGACATTTATGGCTTTAAGTGAGCTCCTTTTAGGATGAATTATAATCCCTGATTTTTAATCCAGTGCTATCATTAGGTCAAAATTTAAATTTGTCCAACTCTTGGTTTATATGTTTATATACTTGCTCCACATTGTCTGTGAGAGTGTGTTAGTAGCTCAAAGCACCACTGTGCTGCTGTGCATCCTCATAGAGCTGCTAGCATGCCATAGAATATAATCTTATTATAACATGCTTTGTTTCATGATCCAAAGCATATGAAATGCCTCTATTGTATCCTTTGTTTAAACTTTGTACACAATTTTATATTTAACATGGATCCCAGGCATGGCTAATGTGAAGTACAATCATCAGCCAACATTAGAAGCTTGCATTAGCTTGCTGTTAAGTGCCGTTTTAGAGCTACACATGGAGCATTCAGAGGAAACACTCTTAAACCTGTGAAATTGAGTGTTATTGGAAACGGGGTCTGGCATTGTCAGAAGATGAGCAAGCTTTAAAAGAGTGTCCTGTGGCACATTTCCACCTACCGCTCTTTTAGGTGACAGTGTAAAGCTTTGGAGGACGGGCAGTAAACAGGCTGAGAATCAAACTGAAGTGTCAGGAAGACGTTACACACTGTGCGGCATCCGTCACCCTCGGCTCGGAGTCCGATGTCGTAAAAGTAGATGCATCCTTGCAAAACACCATCCTTATGGAGAGGCTGTGCTGTTGAAAATCTCCCTGGGGACACCATAACAAGCCTTATTAAAAACAGATTCTGTTGTGTGGGGGAGGCCTCTACTGGTGCTTCATGAATTTAATCATGTTACGGATGCCCTCGCCTAGACCCAAATGGTGAATTTATAAATGAGAAATGAGTTGGGTGCTCACGGAAAATGGATCCCCGGGGTCATCATCAAGCTATCGTCAGTTACCAGCCAGCTGATGCAATACCTGGGTTTTTACGCTGCAAGTTGGAAACAGACAAGATTTGGTTCTCTGGCAGTTTTTGTAATGGAGAAAGAAACCACTTGAGAGGGAAAACCACTTGAGATTATATTATTATGAGGAACTGGCACAAGCACATAGAGATGCACTGAAGCTTGAAGGACCACAGAGCAACAGGTTTGGAACTGTAGCTCACAAAAACACCCCATGCCAGAACACAGCTCCGACCAACACTTGCATCCGTCTTTCTTAAATTTCGAATGTACCTGAATGAACATGAGTGATGAGCTGATCTGGAGCTCTTAATGATTGCCATTTACAAGAGTCATGTCTTCACAGATCGCCGATGGCAGCAGCGGTGCCATTGGTGCCATTTCTGAACAGCACATCATATTATGAAGTGTGTTCATGGTTATACCGAGATACAAAATCATTTACTGAAAATATGAAATATGTCCAGTACCCAGTGCAGTATGTGCAATTTGCTCTTGGGCTGAAGTTGCCTGTAGCTGATATTTGGCTCCTTAATGGAGAAAACAATCCAAAACACAAGGGGAAAACCCTCCTGAGATTACTCCATGTGTGGGATGTGGAGAATCGTCCGAAGCATGTTCAGACACACTGACCCTTAAACAGAGCGGTATTCTGCCGTCTACGGTTTGGAAACACAACCAATCAGCTCAACTGGATATTTCAATAAAAGTGGACAGATGATTTTTTATTTATCCTACCTTTTGTGTTTAATGTGCAATCAAATCCACTCCTGTTTCAAGCAAAGTACCAACTAAAATTGCTTGTTTTCTTGGCGTTTCTCTTATTGGCTGCAAAGTGAAAAAAAAGAAAAACTGGTCTAGACTGTGGTTCAAAGCCATTAACTGCGTACTTATCTTAAAAAAGGCTTCAGCAGCACAGTGACAGAACAGGGGATGTACTCAGACAGAAAAAAAAGGAAGCAAATTTTCTTCTCGTGTCATTCACACAAATTTATGTGGTTCAAATAAGTTCACCCCAAACAGACAAATGTACCAACTGTGCAGACGTTTGCTGTCCGTCTGTGTGTTGAGTTCAACCTCTGACTGAACTCTTTCCTCCAGTCTCTGAACGTTTATGAAACACATCGATAGAGTCTGGAATATCTGTGAATTTTAACAGGTACAGACACAAATCCGAGGCTTCACTGCACCGCTTCTCAGACTCATCACACGTCCTGTCTGAATACTAGTAGTAGTGGTAGGAGTTGTAGTAATAGTGGTAGTCACAGCACCTCTGCAACTTCTCAAGTCGGTCTTTAAAAAGTAAACTTTTACAGAGACATGTCCTCACAGAGTGGTGGCAGTGTATAGCCAGAACGTGGGACAGTGTGAGACAGCAGTAAATATAACAGCAGATATATTCTAATGTCAGTTTTCCTCTCTTCATTGGATCTTTCTCTAATAAAGAATTATCACAGACTTTTAGGACATAATTTAGCTTCTTATTGATGGATGAAAGTGTGAAAGCCAATTTTTATGCCCTTATTTGATTTGGGAAAGTGGAGAGAGACAGGAAATACAGGAGAGAGCCAAAAGCCCCTTTATCAACCTATTAACATTTATAACCGTATGCAGATGACTTGCTAACTTTTACTGATGGCTTATCGTCAAATGAGAAACTCACTCTTATATTTATGACTGTATAAGTATGTGTAACTGGAGAAGTGATAGTTTATATTTTTAAAATAACATAGTAGCATTTGTATCAGCAGGCTAATTAGAAATGGAAATATGTTAACCCTTTATTAATGACACAATTTTCAATGTCTCACCAGGCAAAGTTTTTTTTTTTAACATTAATACAACCATTTTTATACCATTAAAAGAATCTATAAAGGGGAACTAATGATGTGTCTGACATGTTGTAATTAAAGTTCTTGCTGCTTCAAGGTAAAAAATACTCTTCAGACAGTCTTTTAAAAGGAGTCGAAGGCAGATAAAGATAAATTACCTCAATCAGAGGAGAACCGTTTGGCACGCTGGGCCTAAAAGAGCCACTGCCAAATGCAGGAAGCAGACATATCCAGTAGCAGGTGTCTGATATAATGTAGATGATGATACAACCTTCACTTGGCTCTACTTCTCGTGTTGTGGCTTATCTAGATACCTCCACGGTGGTTAGCAATCATTCACAGCACAAACACGTCTACCAACAGCAGCCTTGCAAGCCAGTCGATCCGAGCAAGTTGATGACTCTGCTGGAAACGGCCGGCCTCAAGCTTGATGACAGCGATTTCCCACAGGGCCGCCGCACTATTTAATGCATATTTAAACCGTTTTTATGTTCAAACTGATGTGACCATTATATGACATAGGCACAGTGCTGCTGCGAGGTTCGGCCGTAAACAACATTACGTAACTTGCCGATATATGTCACACTTCCCTGGCCCATGAGAGCAATATTTATGAATTCAGATGACTTCACTTCCTCTGCAGCAATCCCATTTAGATTGTCATGCTGTAATATGGATGACGGCACGTTGCATGCAATGGGGGAAAAACCATTGTTGCAGTGTCATCAGCCTGGAGGCTTTGCAACACTGATCTGTCTCTGAATGTGCAGAAATCTAAAGCTGGACTAGAATCAAAATTCAGGTCAAATCTGCAAATATCCTTGATGTCTGTTTCGATTTGCGCTGTCAAAATTTAAATTTGAATTCTTCTGCTGACTCTGTGGATAAGCACTAAAAATAGTTCAGCTGAGGGCAGTTAACCGGGGCTGACATTACTTTTCTCTGTCATGTTGCACATAAAAAGAGTAAATAAGCTTTAAATGGGATCTGTTCATGCATGCACTGTTTGATAAAACCACAGGATAAAACTACACCTTTTTTTTTTGGGGGGGCCGTGTGATTTTTCCCGTAATCTGTGCTGGTGGGCGACAGAAGTGCAAATGTCTGAATCCCTTTGACACCGCTGCACTTAATTATCAGACAAACCTCATCTCCTAGACCTCTCCTCTCTGCGTGGGTTGAGTCACACTAAAGGTGAGTCACCAAAATCTGTGTTTAGCAGCGGTGGAAAGAGGCCTGGAAAACTGTTAAAATGTACTACTGAGTAAACGTTACTGCATTACAGTTTTAAAAGGGGGAAGAGGAGGGGGGGAAATATATATATGGTAATAACAGGAACATATGATTAAACTATTAAAGAACATCTTGTTCATTACATCGTTCCAAGGTGAGAACAGCAGCGAAAGCAAAAAAATTAATTCCAGTCAGGCACCATACAGCATGTGCATACAACTGATAATTACACACAGAGTCAGTTGGCAGTTTATTAGGAACATCTAGCTAAAACTAATGCAGTCTAATACAAGATTTCTGCAGTTTTAATATTATTAATGTTGGAGGATGTAGTGTGTGGTGCTGTTGAGCTGTTGAGCTGTATTACATTATAGAGAGAGGTGTTTCTGTTATTTAGCCCACCTTCTATAAATGGGACAAAACAAAACAATATCAAGCTTCATAAATCAAACAGCTGATGTTTATAGAATTAACAGCAGAATGAAGCAGCAGAAAAAAGCAGAGACGTATAAACAACATAAACTCCACAGGAGCTGCAGCTGCTTTAAAGAATTTTTAAAAATCAGTAACTTTACTTGTACTTAAGTATTTATTAACTCAAGTATTTTACTTTGCTACTTTTAAGTTTTGTCATAATTGTGTGTTGAGTAATCGCTAAAGTGTTTTGTGAGGTCACCGTGACCTTTGACCACCAAAATCGAATCAGTTCGTCCTTGAGTCCACATGAACATTTGTGCCAAATTTGAAGACATTCCCCTCAAGGTGTTGCGGAGATATTGTGTTCATGCAGCTAAAACTGTGTTTTGTGAGGTAACCACGCCTTTGACCTTTGACCCCCAAAGTCCTAGTGGATGTTTGTGCCAAAAACTTTAAGTGATCCCACAACTTAAAATTTTATTCTAATTTATTTACCCATCACGCTGGGTCAGAAAATCTAACCTCCGATTTGCTTATGAATAGTTATTATATCACATTCAAGGCCCATAAATTTTGTACTTTAACACATCATTGGCTCAATGTCTATTATTTTCAACACACAACCAGTGTGATCATGTGCATGTGTGTGTGTGTGCTTGTCCACCATCTTTATCAATATAACCCTGTCAGTCAATACTACAAAACACCCTGTTTGTTTATTCATTTATCTCATGACATCTCTGTAACACTGTGCGTTAAGAAAGCGCAGCTGAATGCAATCATGTCAACACGCAGCTCATGTGACATTTGAGCCCTCAGCAGCAGTTTTGATACTTTGCACAGCTCATTACCACAACCTCAACCTCTGTAACAATGCACAACATGCTTGATTGATATCCAATAGTTGCTAAAAGTGAATATCAGGTAACAGCCTTAGCTTAGCAGCAGAAAGCCTACCCTCCGTCATTAGATTGCCTTCACGCCTGCATGGCCCATTAGTCAGAGCACTCCTGCTTTCACATATGATATAGTGGACAATACAATGCACCGCCTGCTCCAAGCAACATCATGTATGTGTATTTCATCAGACTGCGCTCTTGAACACTGTCTTCATCAATACTGTACATGTAACTCATTTTGTTTATGACAATGTCCTGCTATCAGCAACTCTCTCTGCAGAGGCTAATACATCTTTAGATATGTGTATGGATAAATGCGCAGTGATAAAACTTGTTGTGTTTTTATTATCTTTATAGCTGAAATGATGGTTGTGATTGATATTATTGTAACTTTAGAAAAAGCAGAGCTGCACAGCTTTATTTATTGATGCGTCTAAAGCCTTTGATCCTGTTGATCATGCCCCGTTGAAACAGAGCTTATTTAAAATGGGGCTGTCTGACCAAGCGCTGCAAAGGTCCACTAATTATTTCTCAGGCAGAACTCAGCGATTGAAAGTTAATGGTCTCAGATCAAACTGGTTACAGACACATTTAATGGAGTGCCCCAAGGTTCAGTGCTTGGCCCACTTCTTTTATTTTTCTCTTCTTTATTAATTATTCAGGTATTACTGTTCAAGGTTGTGTAGATAATGCAGTTTTATATGGCTGTAGATGTTTTTCCTTAGATACACTTCATCGATTAGTCCGTCTGTAAAGGAATAGATTGACATTTTGGGAAACATTATTATCTGCTCAGTTAGATGAGAAGATTAATGCCACACTCATGTCTGAATGACAATTAGCATAAAAACCTGAAGCACGAGGAAACAGCTTGCCTGGTATACACCCGTTATATCTTGTCCATCTACTCTTTTTGAAAACTAACTTTTACAGAGAGTCCCATGCTGGAACTATTTATTGACCAGGCCTGTAACTAACGGATTTAACAAATCTGCCAGGTTTGCCGTTTCCTTGCACTTCCAGTCTTTATGCTAAGCTAAGCTCACCTCCTAGCTTCATATTTAGCATATAGCATGAGAGTGGTATTGATTTTCTCATCATACTCTGTAAGAAAGCAAAAGGAAGCAAAGTGTATGTCTCAAAAACATCTAACAAATCCTTTACTCTTTGCAGCCTTAATGCAATTCACTTAAACTTTTGTTACCCGTTATAAATATCTTGGTGATTGGCTTAATAAATATATACTATTTTTATGCCGCCACAGCAGCAACAGCCAACATTCACTTGGACTCAAAGATGAACTGATTAGCTCTTGGTAGACAAAGGTCAAAGTTCAAGGACACAGTGATCTCACGTACTGGTAAATGCAGTATATCAGGAACACCCAGAGGGAATTTCATTACTTCTTGCACACCGTGACCTCATAAAACATGTTTTTCGGCCATTTCTCAACAATTCATTCACTAATTACGACACAATTTAACTCAAATGCCTATGAGGATAAAATGAAGTGATGACATTTTATATCCAAATGGTCAAATGTCAACTTCACCGTGACATCATAATGTTCTGCAAAAACACTTCTGGCTGTTATTCAATGCTGTAACTCAGGAAGGAGAGATTGTGACCATATTTCCTGTAACTCGGCTGGTTGGCGGAGGGATACAACCGTGAGGCGGTAACTCTAGTTCATTTAAGCAACACATCTCTTACATCAACATATTCATTTAGTCATTTTGTAAAAAAAAAAATATCAAGGTAACTGCTCCAGGCCAGATTTCATGTCAAATGAAATCTGGCTTTAGCAGGCTTCTGATTGGTCAGAGCAAAACTATAAAACAACAAGGAAGTGACAAACACAAACACGTCTGAATGAACGAAGTGAAATGAAACTGTAGTTCAGTCGGATTATCAGCTAAGCACCTCATCATTGCGTTGTATTGTGTTGAGTCACTGATATATTCTTATTTAACGTATTGTATGGACACAGATGGAGCAAAAGACCCTTTGCTCCCTACTTTGAAAGTTTCTAATTTAAATGTCAATATGAATGACTGACACATCACAGCAGAATAATAATAATAATGTTTCTTTAAAAAAGTCAGTAATGTCTTTTGACTTCTGAGTCTTAACTGCACACATTGCCAACAATGATCCCAAACACACATGGGAGAGAGAAAAAAATAAGAAAAAACTAATTTCTCAACACAGTGGCAGTGGAGTGGAACAAGCTGCTTACTGAAATGAAAACTCCTCAGAGTCCAGCAGGTATTCAGACAGCAGCTGGAACCGCGTTAAAAATGTCTCTTGAGCAAAAAAGCAATGCAAACCTGGAGGTGTCTGTGCAAGGTGGTTATTTTACGTATTGTCCCATCGTCCCATCTGTGTGTGTACTGTTATTATTGTGCATGCTATCAAAGCAGTTTTGTCTCCATCTTTAGAGACAGAATTAATTTGTTTGCTTGTTTACATATTTTTGCCCTCCCATCTGCGTATAATGGCAAAAAGCTGTTCTATTGACCGTGTCTGTTGCACAGAACTGTGACAGCCATTAAACACATTTGTTTTTGACTTGAAAGCCTCTTATCTAGAGCAAAAAAGGGTTCAGCTCTCCTTCAAGGCTAACAAGCCAAGCTGTGCTCCTGCGCCAGACTCTTGTTACTGTGCAAGCTGGGGTTTTTTTTGCTCAAGCTCATTGTCATACTGTGGACCATTAGACACCCAACCAAGCCTGACTGTCGACAGATGTTCCCATCCACAGAAACCACCAGTTAGAAAAAGGTTAGTCAAAGTTTTCTGACATTGCTGGGTGCCTAACGTTATTTAAGTTGCAACTCTTTGACCTTCCGGGACACAATTGGCCTTTATCTGGACGGATGGGAACAGTCATGACATTTTAGCATTTTTTAATGGTGAAGTTAGAGAACTCCAGGACTCTCGAGTCTGCGCTGCATCAGCTTTTCATAGCAGAAAGCTACTTGACAGAACATTAAGTTAAAACACACCCTGCACCAGTCAGTTATTTTGTATGGACAGTGGGTTAAATGAGAAGAGTAATGTGAAATTCATAATAATAATAATAATAATAATAATAATAATAAACAAAGCTCCCTGTCAGCTACAGCCACAAAGAGAATCTAATTCTGTGGGAAACACTGCATTCATTTTATAGAGTGTGAGCTCAGTATTCAGACTGGACAGTACTGCAGTCATTACAACATATTTTAATTTTAGAAGTTTTTATTACTTTATTGGATTTCTGTAATGAAATTCTGTCTTAATTTAGCATATTAAAATTTCTGATAAAGCCAGGGAAGAAAATGAAGCTGTACAACATTATCGTGACACTGGACTCACTGCGAGCGGTGGTCCTGTCTGTTGTAATAAAAAGTAATAACTATACCCTGTCAGTAATAAACAGTTTATACATAGTTGATAGTTAAAGGCCATTTATAATTACAGTGAATTATGATCAGAATTGTAATTGAATTATTGCACCAAAATGTTAATTGCACCTCTCTCTCTCTCTCTCTCTCTCTCTCTCTCTCTCTCTCTCTCTCTCTCTCTCTCTCTCTCTCTCTCTCTCTCTCTCTCTCTCTCTCTCTCTCTCTCTCTCTCTCTCTCTCTCTCTCTCTCTCTCTCTCTCTCTCTCTCTCTCTCTCTCTCTCTCTCTCTCTCTCTCTCTCTCTCTCTCTCTCTCTCTCTCTCTCTCATTATTTGTTTCTTCACTAAAAGCTGTGAAGTTGAATAAGTCATAAGAAATACTTGCAGAAGTCGTCAGAGTTTGTTTAAACAACAGTAGGTAATTATAAAGTCACATTTGTTTGTTGCGGTGTTCTGCTCCATAGTAGGTAAGAAACAGAAACAACAAAAACAAAATATCAATGCAGCTTCAATTACCATGCATGTTTTGACACTCTTGAATTACATATATTACATCAAATACACCCAGAACCGACAGAGGAAAAGCCTTTTTCTGCTCACTGTCAATGTCTGACGGTTATTAACTATTCCTACAATTCCCAGTAGTCACCGCAAGCGCTGGCAACCCCAGGGCGATCCAGGAAGTTGCTGCCTTTTATTCTGCATATTCACAGCAGGGGCTGCAACATTTGGTCGACCTAATGAAGCACTTTATAGATATCCACGATTGATTTTCTTGATCTTCATCGATATGTTTTCATGTTTACCTTCATTGGGCTAATTTGTTAACATCTACATGTGTCATGTTTTATGAGTCTGGTTAGTGATGTTCCTCCTTCCTTGGAAAACCTGCTTCCACCACACAAGGAGGACTTGTGATGTTTTCTACAAACTCTTTTTTTTTTTTCTTACATATGCATCAGGAGTATTTACCTAACCTCCAGGCTACAACCAATCAATCAAGTCTCATTTGCTTTTGAGTTTTTTCAGTGACGGACAGTTATTGATTGGAGAATCACATCACTGCTGGTGATTGTTTTAGTTCCGACGCTGCTACTGTTTTCCGAGTTAACAAAGACGGCACACATTTTCATTAGATATTTGGACTCAGTTAAAATTAGTTTCTTGTATTCACTCATCAGGCACTGTTGACACAAACGTCTGGGCTGTGTTAGGTTCAGGTGCAACAGGAAAAAATGTGGGCTCTTCTGTGACAAGTCTGATCTATGAGACTATGAGATGTGTTTCTCTGCAGTTAGGGACTTCATACTTCGTATATCTACATATTTACATAGAGCAATGTTAGCATTCATTTGGAGTCATGTGTCTGGTCACATGACAAAAACCTTTAGCCAGTCAGCTGCACAACGCGCTACTATGTTCACAAGCTAGTTGCTAACTTTGTACATCTGTGGTTTGGTTCTGAGCAGGTTGAAAACGGCTGGGTGGGTCATTTTAAACATTGTTAATATGAACATCAGCATCAATATGACAAAGTCTATGGCCAGGTTTTGCTGATAACTTCCACTTCTAGCCTGAGAAAACAGACAAAGGCGAGAGTCACGTCTTTGATCATGTTCTCTCCGATGGCGCCGGTGGCCCGAGGCCGTGCAGTGCAGTCACGGTGGCCCAGGGCCAGCATGTGTCTGTTTTCCCTCCAGTGCTCTGAAACACACCAGGGCTGCAGCAGGTCATACAAGTTACTGACACCAGAGTGATCGATGCTGATTTACAGCCTTCCTGCACCGCACCGTGCCGTGGGAGCTGGAGATCTCCACTCTCAGATTCTCAGAGTCAGAAAACATCACTGCTTCCATTTAGACATTAATCATAGAAATAACGTGCATGTCAGTGAAAGTGGAATTACTAATAGTTTCTGTGATACCAATGATCTAAAGTGAAAGCTTTCTGACTGTTGTAAGTTTTATGATACTGTATGTTCTCTCCACTGGTACAACTTGAAATAAACTTCATGCATCACCAAATATTATTTTTATTTAGCAGTGGCGAAACCACATGGGCCTTGAACTCAACACTAACCACCCTATGGATATGCTTGTTTTTAATTGTCTGCCTACAAATTGGAAGTGTACCCACAATGCTCTGTTGGAAGCGAGCGCAGACGGCGAGCGCACCTATTCAGAGAAAGCAGATGAAACGTGGAGCCATAAGAAGACGTTTCTGTGGTTTTAAGAACCGAAAACTATCTCATCGCTTTGATACTTTCACTGTATCAATAAAGAACCTAAAATAAACTTTATTATCAAACAACACATGGACAGAGACCTTTACATTATATGGGAATTCATCTGACACTTTAAACTCTCAGGCCTTCTGTCCCGGTAATGAAGTCCTAACCAATGAGTGAGCTAGCTGACCTTTTCTCTGCCTACAGACAACAAATAAAGAAAAAATCTGACTGGATAACTCTACTTTCATGGCTTTAGGACAGTAACCCATAACCCTTTAATTCCTGAAGCAAAGTTAATAGAAATTAGGCTAAAATTTGCATTAAAAGAGAAAAATTATTACATTTAAGAGATTAAATATTACATTCAAAATTTCCCCACTGTTATCTAAGTGTGCCGCTATAATTGCTTTGTCGCTACTTTTGCCTGAAGGTGGAAAAGGAACTGTGTGTTATAAAAGAGCATGAATCTACAGCACATGTTTTGTCTTAAGCCTGAGGCTTAAGTGGTGTTCCCTTCGGCTGCCTTGACTAATGAAATGAGCAGAGACCCTTAGCAGCCATTCAATATGTATGGGTTCCTGTTCCCATTAAGGAGCAGAATCACTGAGCCGAGGTGTCTGGGATGCAGCCCTTAGCTCTGCTGAGGCTCATTTCTAACTGTGGAGAAATTTAGTTTCATACAACGTGTATCTTTATTTTGGTAGTTCTGGTCTTCACCTGTCTCAGTATTAATAACACTGTACTGGAGTGGTGAGTGGAACTGATGGTGGGACAACAAACACTAGACGATCCGTCAGGGTTTTAAACAGTTTAGATGAACTCAGTTGGAAAGGAAAACAAAGGTGACAACTGTTAAACATCCATTCTTTGCCCTTTGTGTCCTAATTCCATACTACTAATTCTTAACAGGCTGTAGTTTATATAATGTGTGACACTGGAAAGCAGCAACACACACACACAAGAAAGACCGAGTCATTAGGAACATCTTCCATTCAGCTTTCTGCTTCTTTTTCCACTAAAACAAGACGTTTTGTTTTTGTTTCATTGCTGTATTTTGATGCCATCAGCTGCTTCTCCACTAAACAGACATCAGTTGTTTTGTTGTTATGTCCGCCAGTCCTTGACACTGCCAGCTGGCGGATACGCCACAGTGTGCTGTCTGTTGCTAGCTTGCGTTGCAGCTCAGGAGATGATAAGCTTCAGCCTTCCCTCTGTGTTGCAGTCGCTGGGGAGATTGTTGTCACTTAATTGCCAGCTGTCAGGAGTGACAGTTAATGTCCACTTACTTTTCTGTGCTGCTGTACAGCCTAAATCATTTCTGCAGATGGTGGCGAGGCAGCGGCAGAAAGATCCGAGTCTTACATTTTTGCAAAAAACACTTTCTATTGCTTTTAAGTTTAATTGGCATTCCTCCAGGGTTGCAGTGACATTGAAATCTGTCAACACACTTAATGTATAATTTTCTGTTTGGACAAAACAAAGTTAATTATGTTCCTGGTTTTGCACATTAATTGAAAAACACAGTGTAGTCTGACAGTAAGTAATTAACTCGTATTGTAAGTTATGAGTTTTCAAAGTCGGACATTACGCACAACTACAGCTCCCATGATGCAAAGACAACGAGAAGAGAAAAGAGAAAGTATAATGTTGCTGTGGATTCAGTGAATTATGACGTGGGCTACAACTTGACCATTAAAAGAATGCCGAATTAGCACTTAGCACTTCCTGTCTGTAATGCACCTGTGGATGTCCAACAACTAGCAGTCGATCAAATCTGATACTGAAGAAAACTTAAAATAACATGACGATTCTCGGGCAAGTTCAGCAGCTATGAGGAGCATCTTTAACCACTGCTACGTTTGTTCACTAACTTCAACATATTATTATTTTTATTATTATTATTATTATTATTATTATAACCATGACAACAAAGGTCGTCTAACCTTAACGAAGCAGTAATTTCAACCCAAAACATGGTGTTTCTTCAACCTACTTCAGTGTGTTCTTCTAGAGGAAACAGACAAACAACATATATTGTTGTTTAAATTGGAGAAACTGTTGCATTTCTTTGAGATAATACAATCACTGAGCACTTAATTAGGAACACCACACTAACACTGGGTAGGGACTCCCTCTGCCTCAGTTCTTCGTGACATGGATTCAGAAAATAAAAAATAAAAATGTTGGAAACTTTCCTTTGAGATTCTGCTCCATGTTGACACGATTGCATCACATGATTTATGCAGATTTGTCTTTGTTCTGCTGGATTCAGATCTGGTGAGTGAACTGAAGTTCCCTGAACTCACTGTCAGGTTTGAGGCGACTTTTGCTTTATGGCACGGCGCACTATCCTGCTGGAGGGAGCCATCAGAAGATGGTAAATTGATGAGATGCACAACAACATTCAGACATTCAAACGATGGATCGATTGATATTGAGGGGCTCAAAGTGTGTCAAGAAAATATTCCCACACACCATTACACCACCAGCAGCCTGGCCCTCTTTACCTGTATGTTGTTCACTGTTGATTCTTTTTAAAGTTAAAATGCCCCTGAAGCTCTGGCACTGGCATTCAAGTAATCTTGCACAACCTCAGAGAAGTGCCATGGGTTAAGGGAACCTGACCACTTCACTCCCTGCAAAAATCAATCATTAATATTACGTTGTGTTTCAGTTTTCAGACACTTCCCGCCTGCATTAGAGTTATTTGTATTCAGCCCCGTGTTGTCCCCATTAGCAGTGTCTGCTGCACTTCGTCTACCCTGCGTTTAAAAACAATGGCATAACCAGATTTGTCTGGTTCCGGTGCGTGGGAGCTGTCATGCCTCTCCATCTTCTGATCTGTCAGCCTGCATGTGTAACCTGTCTGGCATTCTGCTCAGCTCGGGGGCTCACGCTGCATCTGACATGACATATGTAGGATGTGACATATTAGGCGTAAACAGGGTTTAATGTCCTATGGACCTTGAAAACTACTCCTGTCTTAATCCGGATAAATTATCAGACATAGCCTTTGATTTATAAAAACTGCGCTATTCTCTAATGCACAGTGCTTGTAATGCAGATTTTGCACTGTGCTGCCCTGTGGCAGAACTTGAGCTACTCTGCAGACACAATTACGTGACACTAATACCCTTTTTACACCTAAATTACTGGGTATAAGCAGCACACACACACACACACACACACACACACACACACACACACACACACACACACACACACAGAGGAGAAAGATTGAGCTTTTAGCTGCTGTGCAGACTGGAAAAATAGCTCCGTCACGTGTCATCCCCGGGTTGGTGCGCCTGTATGTGTGTTTTTGAAACTTATAATTTCAGGGTTGCAGTTCACTCTTCCATCCCTGAGCGCAGTGTAGCTGCAGGGTTTCTGGTTTGACAGCACCATACCGGGCAGGAGTCAGGTCTGTCTACGGGGTGTGTGCTTTGAGAGAAGTCACAGCACAGGAAAGGGGTGAAAATTAGCGTGTTCATACAGCAGATAAATGCTCACGTCTACTGCAGAGTCACTTGACCATAACATTATCTGCAGCTACAGTCTTCACTTACACTCTGCAGGCACGCAGCCGGTTGTGACGTGGGGGCAATCAAAACTCAATGACAGGACGTCTAATGCCAACGCCAACTGAACATAGAACACTGACGTTGACATCGTCTTGTTAAGTTACCAAAATCCATCATCTTCCCGATGTCTCATCCCAACGCCACCTTGACAGTTGCGAGCAAAACCGATCGCCGCCTAAACATCACAATGTCAATTAACCTGATTTTCATTTCCGACTTTCTGACATTAGAGTCACTGGAGTCCAACGTCTTTCTGACATTACATTTACATCCGGAGCCAGCTGGGTGAGTTTTTCCATGAACGGCTGCTCCGTCACTTGTTGTTTAGTCTCTGCAGTTCGTTTGTGACGGTAAAGATACGCGGCCCTGACTTGAACGCTCTTTTCAGAAAGCCTGTCTACTTTAACACCCACCATCCAGCCGCTGAAAGCTACTCTGCAGATTGGAATATTTCACTGATGATTTGTGAAAAACTTTTTCCAGTCTGTTTACCATTTCACTCACAATTTGAATAAATGAATTCTTTATTCTTTAGTCTTTATTTTGGCATAATTGTATTTGCACAAACTGAACCTTTTTTTTTTTTTTTGCTCATATCCTATTTAATGTCAGCTTTTATTCTGCCAGGAGGAACCAGACCCAATTTTCACACACACACAAAATATCAGACTCAGAGTTTAACAAAAAATAAAAAATAAACACACAAGCCCTAATGCATCTTTAATTCTTCCTGCTCTCTCTCTCTCTCTCTCTCTCTCTCTCTCTCTCCCTCTCAGGTATACAGCTCTCCATACAGGGTCTAGTTATCACATTACACTAGGCTCACTGCCCAGAAGAGTGTGATTAAGTTGCTAATGTGAGTCAACATGAAAGAATAAATCAATCAGAGATCAAAGGGTAAATCTGCACTGAAGCACTTAGTGCCGTGAACTTCTGCTGCACAGCTCTTTATTCAACCTTCTGGACATGTTGAACTTCTACAACTAGTTGCACCAGGTATGTGTAGGTTCAAACTTTGCCTTGTTATATTGTGAAAATTAAAACAGCTCACACTACACACACACACACACACACACACACACACACACAAACACAAACAGACCACATTTGAACCAAATGACAAAACCTGGTTGCTAATGCATGACCTGTTTAAAGTTTAAGGAGGTAAAAGGAGGTAAAAGGAGGTAAAGTATGCAGGATCAGCTGTCAGACTAATGAGTGTCAGTGTTCACACATTGTCTGCTGCGGATGATGTGCGATGAGAAACAGTAAAGTTGTGGGCCATTAAAACCAAAACCCTCAGTGGAGCTGAGAGGAACTGCAGAGTTGCCGATAATTTTTTTTTTTTTTTTATAGGTTTTTTACTATGAGCTACATATTTCACCTTAAACATGATAACCTGCCCTAATCCTAATATAATAGCACTGATGCAGCTAGTGCAACTTTAATTAACCAACAACACAGAGACTTTATGGCCAGATAATAAAAAACCAAACAAAACACAGTATTATTCCTCTACAAAATAAAGCAATATAACTGAAATTACAAAATGTTTTGCCCATAGCTTGGTTGCATAATTTCACTCACTATGAATACTGTTTCCACACAAAGTAAAAACATACCTTCTCTACATTAGACTGAAGGTTAAAGGGTATTTGTGAGGTTATAATACGTCCTCTGAGCAGCGCTACGTCTTCAGGGCAGACTGGAGGCTACAGTGACTCGGTATCAGAAAGTGACGAGACGGGCCGGAGCTAGCTGGTTAGCGTGCTAACTATAGTAGAAGAAGAGACGCGATAGAGACCAGAGTTAACTTTCCACCTATGCTGAGTTTTAGGAATTTCTCCAGTTATTTCACAGATTTGTTGGTTCAGTTCTACATGTTACACAATTTATTCAGCTGATAATTTATTTCATAATGTGTTCTTTTTAATTCCCCTAATATTGAACACTCCGGGCCTCCTGTGCTGAAATCATCAAATACCATTCCAGTCATATTTAACAAGATAAACAGCTTCTTTTTTTGTTGGAATGTCATTTTCTTGTTTAAGACCAAAATGTAAGACGAAGCTTAATTCAACCGTAAATATAAAGACTGATTCAAATTCACATGGTTATTACCAAAGTGTCTTTGTGCAGTTCATCATCAGATTTATAGAATCAATGCCGTTTCATTTAAAGTGCCTCGCCTGCTGCTTTGTTGGGCTTGTTCTGTCCACACGTGTCATTCCTGCTTTGACTGATTAGAATTACTGAGCCGTAAAACGACCTATCTCTCACACTGTGACAGCGAACCAATTTACGCACCACGCCACAACACAGCTTCACTGACTGACACCGACACAGACATGCTGATTCATAGAGAGACACGTGACCCTCGTCACAGCTCATGACAAGTTGTCAGGATTCACGTCAGGACAACCTGTAATATACCTGTTGTACCAAAGTGTTACCACACACACCGAGCTGGACACCATACTGCTCTTAAACTGACTGTTTTTACTGTAATCGAAGCTCTGATTCCCATGGTCAACGCACACACCGCTCAGACACGCATGTGTGTTGCTCTCTTGGTTAAAACAGGCCATGTTTTCCTCTGATTTGTTGCCAAAGCCAGCCTTCAGCGAGAGACCTGAATCATCACAAAGCAGGAAAGTAGAACACGGTCAGCGGCGATTGCCCAGGGACAGCCCAGAGTCCGGTCCAGACGTCCACAAAAAACATCTTCCACGTTCAAGAATGTGTAAAAGTTCCTGTCTGCTGAGAGCTGATATACTGTGTGTCTCCATTTCTTCTAGTTTTTGCTGCTGGTGATGTTTTAGTTCACAAAACAACTCTGCAGAAGAGAGTTTTGGAAGCAGACGTGCCTGAAACTACATTATTCAAAAGTGTGCACCACTTTTCATGTTTCAAATGTACATCCTGAGTGTACTATCAAGAGTTATATCAAAAAGGACTCCACATTCCCATAAATTGTAATTCTAGCTATCTTCCAGTTCTAAGAGGGGCCTTACAAAGAAAACAAAATTGCAGGCTTTCAAAATAATGTTCCTCGCTGCGATGCGACAGCATTTCCCCCATCCCACTTTATCGTCCCCGTGCTTCCTCTGACTTTGATGCGACTGACCTACAGTATATGGCGAGGGTCAGAAGCTTAGTAATTGCTTGTCTGAGGTCTCACTTCCCTGACACATAAAGCCAGGAACACACAGGATGCGTGGCATGTGTGTGTGTGTGTGTGTGTGTGTGTGGGTGGGTGGCTGCAAAACAACTTGGGTTTTCATGTCGGCGCCGGGTTCGAGAGGACACACACCACCTGTGTTGCGTGATGTACAGTTTTGGCGACTTGCCCATTTCACACACAGTAAAAATAGACAGAGAAAAGACCTGATGATGTCATGTTGACATCATACCAGCAATATTACATAAACGGACACCTTTCACTATAGTTGTCAATGTCTTGGCTTTGGAAGAATGTAACTCTGCCGGCGTGAGGCTCTTAAAATCTACTTCAAACCAAGTGTGTCTTACATGTGACGTTACAAATAACCACCACATGCTACCACTACATTTTGTATGACGGTACGTGCTGTTACATGTGACATTAAAAAATTGTGTTAGATAAAGTAAAAAATACAGGAATAAATGAAGAATCATGAGTTTTTACTGGCTCTTGTTTCACTTGCAGGACCAGAAGTTTCTTCTTTACCAGCCAAACTGCCAGACAGGAATTCTGGATTCGAACCTGCAACACCGTGGTAAGGACTGAGCGTGAATGCTATGCAGTCTGCTAACTAAGGCACAGGGGCGGTCATGTATGTCCTTATAGAATACTTACTGCAAAGCTTCGTACAGAAAGGTCATGGGAGGACTTGCAGAAAATTGAGACAATCTAATACATCTATCAGCTTGGCATTTTTAAAGTCAACCACCCTGAAAATATGAGGCTTTCACCCAGCTACGGCCATTTATCATTCGCCTGATATGCAAATAAAACTGGACACGCTGTTGAGTCGCATTCAATAAAAGAGCTCAATTAAAGCAGTGAACGAGAGAAACCATCGTTGGCGTCAAGGCGTTTTCAGCAGCAATTTATAATCTAGATTCGATGAGGAGATTGGCTCTAAATTACTCGTCTAAACTGTAAAGTAGACGTGAAACATCCACCTCAACAAACACACACGCAGCAACTGACTGGATCTAGTTAAGGTAATTAATTATAATCAATTGGTCACTTTAAAGTCACAAAAATACACTTTCTTAGTTCAGCTAAAAATATATTGGAAGGAAATTAAACCAGATTACCCGCCAACAAGCATAAATAATAATGACAGTACAAAAACCCTTGTACACATTCAATGCTTCTCTTTTAACCTTGTTGACCCAAAACAAGCAAAAACAGGTAAATACAAAACACGGAGATCTCAGTAACCCCTTCAAAGTTCAACGAATAAGCAAATAAAATGAAAATAAATGAGTGCACTCATAATGTCCTACCCGCTTTGAGCTGATGACTGATGGCTGAGTGGAGATGGAGGCTTCCTGGGAGGACGGTGAGACGGCAGTTGAGATGGATATGTGGATGGACGACGGAGGACAGACGGTGGCTCTACTTCCAACAGAAGATCTCTTCAAAAGCAGCCTACACAACCTGCAGGAAAATGATTCACAAGTCCTCAATAATTATCTGAGAGATCTGCTTCAATAAAGTCACTGCTGTTTTTTCATTAACTCAAACAAATGTAACATAATACAACTCAAAGTAAAGAACATTAACTCAAACTATTTAATGTACTCAAACATGATTTCAGCAGACTTCATACATAGCTCACATACAGAAAGCTTAGCAGCATGAAAGGTTATGCTAACCTCAATGCTAGCACACCACATCAAGTGGTGCACTCCATTAAGCTCAAGAGACACCACAATTTACCTGAATAATGTCTGAACAGGAGTCATAAAACACACGAAACAATTATCTCACACTCATGACAAAAGTTTTATCCCCTTTTATAATCACCCCGAGCTTTTATTTTACTCTTTTCATCTGCACGCATCATTTCCTGCTAAAGCAGCAGACAATGAGTTACAAACGCTAACTCACCTGGGTATCAAATGTTCGCAGCTCTAAGCGTCCATAGGTGACGTCACAGCTCCTTCATCAACTCCTGTTGTGCTCAGCATCAAACATAAACTTACAATTTATTTGTCATCGAGCTCTAGCTTTGGCTAAATCCAGCAGGTAGCTCCTTATCTTTTGCAGGGCTGCATCTCATGGAGGGAAGAAGAACAACAACAACAACATCAACAAAAAAAAAAAAAAAAAGATGTTTATTTTAGAGTAAGAGTGCCACTCTGCGCACTTTTTTGCGCACTGAGCAGAGCGCTACAATCTATCAAACCCATTTAAAGGGACAGTAACATAATAGCAATCTGGGGTTTAACTACCCTGGTTACACCTGCACATGAAGCTCTTTTCTACCAAACACATTCACATTCACACACCAATGATACATGACCGCAAAAAATACAATGGATACGAATCAATACATAAAATTGCATGACACTGGCAAATTGAAATACAATCGTTTAAAAGTCTCGCTGTTGTGAAAGAAAAGAAAAATTCATGTCCATGTACAGTTATCAATCGATTGCAGTGAGACCAGGTTGCATATGCAGTATACTAAAGGAAAAAAGATTGAAGTAGGGTAAAGAAAAAAAAAGATTGGTGAGGTAAGTGTCTGATAAGCAATTGATTAATCTATTACTCGTTCCCATCCCCAGTTTGGAGATACGTTCTTTGGACTACAAACCGTGCGTACCACAAACTTGAGAGAAAACAACTTGTGAAACAAAGCTGTTGTGTTTAAAGTAGCTTATTATTGGCAGCTGGTAAAATGACTGTTCTTATGTGACTCAGTGGTGCATCAGAGATCAGTGTGGCTGAGAGGTATTTGCACTCTGCTGCTAGATAAAAGGGCTGCCTCCTTCACTGCAGGCCAACAGGGCTTGAAGAAAACCTCCCATTTCTACCTGAGATAAAGTGACCACTATAGTGACCACAAAGAGCAGCGCTTGAATGCAAGGTTCTCAGCTTGTATAGCAGTAGCCACTCAGGGAATTCACTGTGAAATGCAAACTTCACAGTTGGGGTTTTTTGGAGCATAAAAATGGTAGCCGGAGGAAAATCATATCAAAAACAATGGCTGAAGAGAACAAAGGCAGGATGGCTGCTTAAAATGACAATGAAAAAACAAAGTCAAAGAAGAGGAAGTGGGTAAAAAAGCTTAAAGCCCAAAAGAGAAAATTGCCTGAGGAGATAAAGGTGGATCACAGATGAATATAAAAGAGGTCAGGTTGGCAGACAGACAGTAAATTCTGGTCTGGCACTCTTTCTGAAAGTGTTGAGTGGAAGAAAGTGATTTAAAAAGAGAGACATGGCGAAGGCTTGTCTTCAGTTCAATAAATCAGTCCTGTGGAAGACTTAGGAGGGAGACACGGCATGACAGCTCATTCACACCAGTGTCTTCTCTGCCCATCATCTTATTGTGGTGATTTTTTATCATCATTTAACGCAGCATATGTATGGGCCAATAAAAAGAAGAGCTCAGGACGTTTTGGAAAGTGGTCAAAGAACGTGTTTTTTGTGTTTTAAATCATCATTAATCTGAGCTGATTTGTCGATGTTTCTACTCTTGCTCTTTTCAAAGCAATTTTCTTTATACAAGAGAGCTGTGCCTCTAATCAACATACACTTCAGACGGACATTAGCTCCTCCTCTTTCAGCTACGCTACCGTCATTTATATATATACTACATGATGTCAGTGTTGGTGGGTGTCAGCAGCTGGTTCGCCGCTTTGTTTCCAGACTGAAATATCTCAGTAATCATTGGACGGATTGCACAGAAATTTTGTTCAGACATTCGTAGTCCACCACAGATGAATGCTGCAGACTCTGGTGATGCCCTGAGTTTTACTTTACTCACAGGGCCACCATGACATTTACATTTTTGGGTTTGGTATTCAATGACTGCAAAATAATGACATTCCTACTGGCCTGTGTGTTTATGGCTAACTAGCATTAGTTAGCATGATAATAAGTGTTTGAGCCAAAATGTGGATGACCTACACTTATCATATGTTAACACAATATGTTCAAATATAAGTTAGTGATAATTAAACTCAATTCAACACAATTAAATTTTTCGCTGTAACGGCAGTAGCTCGCCACCAAGATCAACAGATACACACTGGTGAAAGGGAGAAACAGAAAACACAGCTGAACATTCAAAAGCTATCAGCTAAAACTAAATATGGAACACATTAATCAATAAATCTTAATATCCAAACAATAATCTACAGAGATACACATGGTAATAAGGCTGTACAAAGGCATAAGCATTTGCAAACGCCATGAGGAATTAAAGAAGCAAGACAGCAGGGGGCGACAGAGAACTTGGAGTAAGGATTAGTTTTACAGGTGCAGCAACAACGTCCTGAAGGCAGCCATGAGAGTTCACCTGCATGAGACGTGCTCAGGTAGATTCACTACGCTTGTTGAAAAATCTTATAGTGTGAGACGCAAAACTCTGTGGTTTAAAAACACATTGTCTTCAGATGTGAGAGGGTGTCAGAGTGTGAAATCAGTCCTCGGTTTTGGATTCATTCAACTCACAAAAAAATAAAATATAAATTAATAAAAAGTGACCACACCACTTCACGAACGTGGGAAGACAGCAGCGCAGCGTCAGCAGTGTATATGATAAGACAGTTCCAGATAAATAACTTCACACAAGCCCTCTGCTAAAATCCATAACGTAAGTTCATAAGACGAATTAAAATCAGAAATCATCTTTCAAGTCAGCAAACAAAAGCCTCACACGGACCGTAGGCTTCTCACAATTACATGTAGATGATAGTGAGGGGGGAAGAATGAAGAGGAAGGATTGTGGTAGGAGATGTCATTAGTTTTCCAACAGATTGATAGGGTTGTGTTGATAATTGGATAAGTGAAGCTGTGTATTGATGGTTTGATCAATGAAGGAAAAATATCCGTTATGCATATTTTTAATTGCTGATGACTGATCGTAGTTGTTTAACCACTGTTCTGAAACAATGCTGCGTTCAATACTCTGAGGGATTCAGGTTTTTGTAGAGACTGCAGAAACAGAATGAAGAAGGGAGGGTGGAAAAAAAAAAAAACATGGACATGAAATCCAAAACCTGATGGAACAGTCTGCTGCAGTAAAGAAAATATTCAACATCCCAGAGCACACAGAGCATGTAAGTCTTTAGCTGTTCCGCCTCCCCGCTCCATGTCCAGGATTGGCCACTGCTTTCAAATCATCACCCTCCATCTATTGATCTTTTTCTATTGATGATTTTTCTGCTCAACTTCACACTGTTTGCTTCCGTGTGGTCAGGCCTGCGGCGTCTGCTGGAGGGTGATCAATCGATCCCCTCAGACAACCCACCACCCCCTCCTCCACACCGCATCTCACCCCACATCCTTCAAGATTCACTTTATTGTCCAACACTGCAGGAAACCTTGCTCACCCCTCCACCCCCCCACCCTTCCACCTCCGCCACCATGCTGCATCCAAAAAGAAACTCACCATAGGGAAGATGCTCTCTCAGCACCTGACTGCAGGACTTTTAACTTCCCTGTTTTATGCGGTGAAACGCTCACAAATCCTGACTTATTGATGAATCTAAAACCACAAGCTCCACAACTCAGTATTTCAGTAGGAGGGAGTTGTTGATCACTTTCATGCATATACGTCCAACCTACTGCTACAGCAGGATAAAAAAAAAAATGGCTCATAACTCCTACATGCTGTCAAATTGATTAATCAACTACTTAAAGAAACGTAAATCAGTTTTGAGGGATTGGCCTTTTGGTCAATTTAACTGTCAAGTGATGAAATTCTTTGAAATCTGTGAAATGAGCATGGCCTTTAAAAGATACATGTTTACACCATGTTGCTGTGATTCCTGCCAAACAGGATTCTCATTTCTAGCTATAACAACTTAAATAATGACAGCTGTTGCAAGCAGCTGAAATTAGCTTTCTGATGCTAACTCTGGGAAAAACTTGACAGAAAACACGAACTGAATTTTTAAATGTCCCATATTGTATAAAGGTAGATTTCCATGTGTAGTGTGATTATAGATCAGCTCTAGCTTCTATATTAATACTGTGAAAGTATCAAAGCCTCAGTCCACAGAGAAATGCACACAGCCTGTATTCAGAAACTGAGCCTTAAAACCAGCCGTCAGGACTTCTGGTACTTTGTGATGTCACAACTAAGCAGTCACTGCCCTCAGCCATGCCCCAAGCCCCGCCCACCTGGACCCATCATCCAACCGTGCAGGATTTGTTTGTGTTTTACCTGAAATCTGCTTTATTCTTATTGTTTCACTCAGAAAACAGCTTGAGAGAAGCCTAAGAGAGGAGATGTAAAACTACATTGAGATGTTTTTTTTAACTTAAAACCATAATAATAATAATAATAATAATAAAGTTTATTTATAGAGTAATTTTCATACAAGAAATGTAGCTCAAAGTGAAGTGCTTTACAATAGCAAATTAAATAGTACAATACAATAAGGGCGAGTAGAGGGACAATGAAATTAGACAATAGAAAGAAAATAGATGATAAAAAAATTTGTAAATGAAAATAAAAACAGACACCAGTGAGAATAGATAAATATGAGAACATTAATTAAAAGTTAAATTAAATAAATAGGTTTTCAGCTGTCATTTAAAAATGTTCACAGAGCCCACATTTCTTCTTATGGGTATCAAAACTTCAAATGAGACACCAGAATAGTGTAAAATATGGGACCTTTAAAGTTAAAAGTTGATGACAATATCCGTATGATAACTGACGAAACTGTAGCTAAAAGTTCCTGGCAACAACTCAGCATCCTCATCAGTTGATGGTCTATTCAGAAGACATAAGAGCAGCATTTTGTCTGGCCCTAAGACTATAATCCTGTAAAACATGAAAGAAAAGAAACTTTCACAGTGAGACTCATAAAGAGTCAAAAAAAAATCTGGTCATCCTCTATACTACCTGATCCCCAAATGTACATTTACAGTCTCTGCATGTAATGGTTGTAAACTCATATCTCATAGCAAACTTGCAGAGCATTCCCCTGAGCAGGAAGCTACATCTCTAACATGTCAGATGTTACTTATAGGCAGCACACTCTCCAGTATTGGATTGTGTTATAACCTGACAGTGTGCAGCACAGAGGTTAACGGCTCAGTGCTTAAGTAATATCTGAAGTTATAGCTGTACCTGGAACGGGGAGAAAATCAAATCAAAACTCAATATATCACCAAGCAAAGGTGAGATTCTGTGCAGCTTTTTCTCAGGTCTTTCCACACACTGGATCCTAATGTTGTATTTTTCCTCTTTCCTTTTCTTTTTTTAACGCCTCAATATTTCACCTTTCTCTGAAATTGTAGTAGTAAATCAGGTTGTCAACAGCACTGTTACAGACACTTCTTAAAGAGGACCTATTATGGCCATTTTCAGTGTTAATTATTTCATTCTTGGCGTCTACTAAAATAATTGATTAATGTTCTGAAACGACTTAATTTTTCCTCTTCTGTACATCTTTTTTTTTTTTTAAAGTATATTTTTTGGGGCTTTTATGCCTTTAATGGACAGCACAGTGGAGAGTGACAGGAAACGGGGAGGCAGAGAGAGAGGGGGAATGACATGCAGCGAAAGGCCGTCCGATGCGGGATTCGAACCGGGGCCGACTGCAGCGAGGACTGTAGCCTCTACACATGGGGCGCCTGCTTAGACCACTACGCTACACGACGCCCCTGTACATCTGTTACTGTCTTCTATTCACCCTCTGTCTGAAACGCTCTGTTCCCTCTGAAGCTAAACAATCAGCGGCCAGTGTGCTCTGATTGGTCAGTTTGCCTGCAACTACCATGGCAACGATACCTTCCGCACATCTTGTGTAAACAAATGGTTGTGGTGGCTTTAGTCCTGTTTATAGTTTTGAGCAAGAGTCTGATTCTGAACCAGAAGACAGACGGACCTGTTCCACCTTCACAAGCTGGACTGGAGCATAAAACAAGCGTACCCAGTGTCAGGCAGCCGGAAGGAGAGAGAAATATGAAGAGTGCTGTGAATCAAGACACTGGACAGTCTGCAAAGACTTCAGATGACATTATTCATAACTTGGAATACTTTTATGAGAAACCCTGTTGATTTTTCAAGTGTGGACACTTCCAGACTAAAGGAATATAAATAATGGAGGAACAGGTGGGTCGACAGGTGGGGAGTCTCCGCCGCTTCATCTCCTGCTGGTTTACGATGCTTGTAAATCTGAATGAATTAAACTTAAGTGAGCATTGTTACAAAGCATAGTTACTGAAAAACTAACTCAGCGGTTAAACTGTGGATAATTTATCTGAGCTAACGAGGTACAGCATGTCAACACTGACAAACGTTCAAGCATTTATATCTTCGCTTTGCTGCTTTTTACTAACGTGATCAGGTCGCAGTAACGTGGTTAACATCACAAATCCACAATAACAATGCGGACTGACAGACTGTGAGCCTGAGTGTGAAGTACAGAAATAACCGTTGGGAAAATGAAGCATCAAGCGTATTGACGTCGATAGGACAAGGAAGTAATGGCTGGACTCCCAACGAGGTCTTTCATACAAAGGAGAAAATCTGGTTTTTATCCTGACAGTTTCTCCCTTTGGTGTAAACAGTGATCCCTGTGACTCTGGAGACCATTTACATGCACAAAAAACCTATATAACACACTATAAGAATTAAAAAACTCAGAAAAGCGTAATAGGTCCTCTTTAATGGGAATGGGAAGATAAATTGGGTAATAACTATCAGTGCTAAACAGCATTTTAATACTGTAACAAAAAGAAAAGGTTCAGCGAATGATGTTTGATGCTTCAAACACAAGACAGGACAAGCTGTGATGCCCTGAGACTGCATGCCAACACAGCAAATCAAAACCAGGTCTAACTGGAGTCAACTGTCTTTTATTACAGTGAACCTTTTCTATGTTAGTTTGACATTTTGGGAATGACGCTTTTTATCTTCTCTGTGAAAAGGCTGAGACGATGAGTAAATATGAAGCTACAGCCAGGAGACAGCTAGCTTTGCTTAGCAGAAAGATTGGAAGCAGCAGGCGAAATGGCTATTGTATATAGTGACTGACAAGTTGTGGTTTTGTGGGCAGTTATGTGCTAGACCTTCTCTTGGCCAGGTAACTGTATCTGGCCGCAGCTTCTCATTTAATGGACAGACGTGACAAATAGAGCAACACTATCATTTATTTGGAGTTGTGTTTCTGGCCACCTGCCAAAAGACAATGAGCTGAAACTCTCTAAAAACCTCCATGTAGCTCATGGGAGAGTCAGGCCGTAATTCTCTGTCACATTATCGCATTGTTTTCACATTATCATTTCATACATTGTTTCTATAAAAAGTATTGATTATTTCCATGGGTTTATAATATTTATCAAAACGACCAAGTATAATGTGAAAGGCTTGCTCGCAGCATCAGAACCCATGAGAATTAAATGGCTCATACATTTACTGTCTGATTGAGTCTTGTGCTCTTAATGCAGTTTCTTTGGAAATGTGCTGCAGGACAGTTTGTACAGTTAGTACAGTGGCTTTTTTTTGGTGCAAAATACCGATGCCATAAACAGTTCAGCTGTCAAATTTGTGCACCAAGCCAAGACCTTCTACCCAACACCAGACAGCAGAGAGACACAGAAGAAGAAAGTGAAAAGCAAGGGGGGAAAAAAGATGTTTAAACTGGGTTATATGTTAAATGTGAAGGGCAGGGTGATGACAAGACTCCAGGCGAGCGGTCTCCCCCCTGCTGAAATAATCATCTCTTTGCTGTAGCTTGATTTTTAGACAGATTTGAGAGTGTGGTATCAAACTAATCAACAACTTTCTGCGAGAAAAGAAATAAGCATATTTCTCAAAATTCTTTCAACTAATATTTTTGATGACATTTTCTCAACCGACCATGAAAATTAACTTGTTTTATTTTACGTAAATTCTTTCTACATTCTCACATTTTACAACATTTAATATTTGTTAGTCTTTAAAAGAAAAAAAAAAAACACTTTCCAGGACTCATAAGCCACATTGCACAATGACATTTCTACAGTAGAGGGATACAAGGTTCTCAGACTCAAAATGTTCTCAGGAGGGTAAAATGATCCTTAATTAAAAGCTCTAACCTTTATGGTAAATGGATAAAACTGTGGAGAGCGAGAGAAACAAAAACTGACCAGTGGCTTATGAATTATTTGACTCTAACTCTCTTATTCCTTGTGTGTTTTCATTTTTTTTGTTCACTATGTTGCCAGACTGCACAGTTACTGGTGTAAATTCAAGATGAATTCCTACCTACTTATCTTGCAAATGTAATAATCTGAATCTGCAATTTAATAATAGATGCAGCCCACGGAATACAGTAAAGCATTTTGTGGAGATGCTGATGAGAAGGAAGCAGCGATGTGGCTGCTGCACAGTCGGCAGGTCAAAACAGAGAACTGCCAAAGTGAAATACTGTTGACTAATCAGAGCAACTCACTACTTGATTGTTTCTTACGAGAGTCTATGAAAAAAATATTCTTGATTTGATATCCATCATCTGGCTGTGGCTGAATCTTTCAGTCACATCTCAAGTGTGTCTTCATCATTTTGTAAAACTTCACAATGAAGATCAGGTTTAGACTCATGAAAACAGCTGTATTTGAATCCATGTCATAATAATCAGGAGTGCTCTAATTGCAAATCAAGAATCCCCAACAATTAATGTTTAATTCAATACTCTGAATACAAGAACATTTACTCCAATTATTCTATATTTCTTATCAGGTAACAACAAAGCGTGAACAACATGAGCATAAATTATTATCTTACAGCTTTTTATTTGATCTGTTCTCTTTTTTTCTTCTCCCACTCTCTCACTCTACTCGTCCCTGGAAACGTCTTTGACTGAAAGAAAAAAATATAAAACAAAAAAGTAATAAGATTTCGAATCATTCACTGAAGTTATAAAGAAGATTAAAAGCATGTCTTGTCATCTTACATCTGCTCCTCTGCTTCTGTACTTCTCTGCTGTTCTCTTTTTTTCACTCCTTTCTCATCAACACATTTTCTTCTCTTGTTCTTCTTCGTCTTTACCTGCTGGTTTCCTATTCTCCCCTTTATTCTTTTACTGACTTTTCTCTTTTACTCCTCTTCTCTTTTCCTCACTCCTGAAGTCCGGACTTCCACTTCTCTCCTCTCCTCACCAATTCTCCACTCCTCTCCTCATCACACATTTCTCTCCTGAACGAAGCCCAGTGCTGATGGTGTACGCCGAAAATGACATCTTGACATCTTGAAGTTGTCTTGCGGACCTATATTTATAGATATATATAGCTATATTTCCACAGTAATAGAGCTCCATTGATTTGCCGGTCCAGTCAGAGAGACTGAGGGGAAATGACACAAAGTTGAAGTTATTTTAAAAGTCTGAAAGATTTGGGGCTTTAGCAGGGAAAACATCTGGGGCTAAAGCCACATAACCCAAGATCTCAATTTACTTCTCACTACTGAGTGTCTGTTATGTAGGGAACAGTGGATGAGTGAGGGGGAGAGTGGTTTTAGAAACAGCCTGCAGTCATGGGGCTCTGTTATGCTTTATTATATCTCACTGGATCAGGGACAACTTTATGCTGCTGGTGACGGTAGATGAAACATCACAGGAGCATCAAAGTCACACGGCTTCATCCTCTGGGCACCATGAATGTCTGTACAAAATTCCATCAGATGGTTGTTGAGCTGTTTCAGTCTGAACCAAGGTGGTAGACTGACCAGTCGACACCGTGAGCTACGTTGCTAGCTTAGCTAAAAGAAACAAATTTCAGATTTAATTCATTTCATTAATTCAGGATATTTTTTATAAATCAAACATTCAATATATGTTTGACAAGACTGAAACAGGACAGGCTGAAAATTTATATTGTATTGATGAGTAATAAACCTCAAAGAAAAAATAGGGGCCCAGAATTGAGCCCTGGTGAACCCCACAAGAAAGGGAGAGACCTCTCCTAAAACAGTGAAAAAAAAAGGCTAAATAAACCCAGAGATAACTCATATCAGCGCAACTGATAGTTAATAAAAAATATTGTGGCTCATCATGTCTAAAGATTAGCTTAGATCAAGGAGAATTTGACTGAACAATGATGAGATTCATGAAATAAGATGAAAAAGACGCTGGACTAGACTATGCACTAAGAATTGAAGTAGCCTTGATGAGACTGAGCGTTTGGGCTCAGAGGAGGTGGTCTGTATGGGGATGCAGACTTCAAAGGTTTGTTGCACAGATAAGCAAGGTCAAGAGAAAGGAAGTATTGTAGGCCCCTTTGGCTCAAGATATAAATGTCGCCTGTTCCTGTCAATTTCATCAGCAGTAACGTGGGGGAGCTGTGCTGGATGGTACAGATCACAGAGAGAAGTTCTCTTGTGACCCTGGGTAGAAAAGTGCAATAAATAGAAATGTCTTGCCTCATTTAGAGTGACAAGCAGACATCTGGCTCTCAGAATGTTTAAGGACACTGCAAGATAATCTTTTTCTACACAGCCTTGGTCTTTTTAAGCCTCTGATGTGGTCGTTAAATAGGCACAGGGAGAGTCTTTTTTTAATCTGAAGAAATAGACTCTAAAAGATCCTCATTCCAAAGGTCATTGAAAATGAGGAATCCCAAGGAAGACAGAAACTCTGGAGGAATCAATGAACAGAAGGTTCTGAGAAAGGTTTTATGCAAAATGACTTAATCTACATAAAAGCCATAAGAGAGAACAAAGGTAAGGACATGGCCCTTGAAGTGTTTTTTAGATTAAATTTAGTAAGAAAAAAGGAGGGCTGTAGGACCCAGACATGGATATTCAACACCATAATGGGAACTGTGTCATATTGGATCATAAGTGCTGATAGGCCTTAAATATCCAGAATGAGAACAGTTTTAAATTCTGTTAAAAAATTAGTAAATGGGAGTCAGAATTAAATAATTTCAGTGGTAAAAAGCGACCAAGTGATTAAGAGGAGCAGATGTCTCTGTAAAAACAGAGATCATATAAATAAGAGCGGCCGACATCTATGGCCAATATTGGTGAGATTGCTTCACAGGATGCTGATACTGCAACATCACTGTGATCCAAATGCTCCCTCACAGCCGCCATGTCTTCTTCTTTCATCAGCAACAAGTCAGTTGTCATCAGTTTTATAGACGATGGCAACAGTGCTCATACTGAATGTATTATAACCTGGTCATGATCACTTCATTTATCAGGTTTAGTTACTACTTAGTTTGCAGATTCAGTTTGTTAATCAGAATATTACTAACAAATGAATAATGATGTACTATCATTGATTAAGCTAGAAGTAAAAAGGTACATACTTTAATGAATGACTAACTTCTAACAGAGCATTTCTACACTAAGGACTAAGTGAGTTACAGGATACTCGACCTGCGTTGTGTGTACATGGCGGCTGCGGCACATTCATTTTGGTGCCCATGGTAACAGATGAGAGCGTCCACTGTGTAAGACGGGCATCTAGAGATTCATATTTCACATGTGATGCCCTATGAAGCACAAAAAATGTCATAAGTATAAATAAATGCAAAATAAATACAACATTTTTTACTTTTATATTTTAGTTATTTATTTATGCATTTCTACACTTATATATCTCTACATTTCTACATAGATTCATTCATCTATTGATTTATTTCTACATTTATTTATGTATTTCTCTGTCCGTATGTTAATTGGGTAGGTGGTCCTAACTCAGTCTAAAGCTGGATTGGTGTGATTGATTGGATGGATCTACTACTACTACCTTGACTAGATTTAGCAACTTTTCACCTTGAGCAACGTTTTTCTTTTTTTTTTTTAGGGAATCTAGCGAAATAAGAAAATAAATAAATGTAGAAATGCATATATATGTAACCATTTCTACTTTGATAGTCACACTGACATGATATCAGCAACATTACATTAAACCTTTCACTAGTTTCTATGTTAAGGCTGAATCTATATAATCTAATATAATATATTTTGTGGTATTTTTCTGGTGCACTGTGTGTATGTGTGTGTGTGTGTGTGTGTGTGTGTGTGTGTGCGTGTGTGTGTTTGCTCTTAGCAAGTATATGAAACCCTTTCTCCCTTTAAATAACTCATTCAGAGTAAATGGAGAAGCTGCAGCTTTGCATCTGCACCAGAAGTAGAGTATTTAGTGATTTACTGGTGAAGTAAATTACTAAATACACTAATTGTTTGATTCATAGTGATCATATAAACCAGCAGTAGTGTGGATGGTTTCTAGTTGATATGCTTTTGAGTATGTTTTTTTTCTTTTTAGTGCTGTATCCAAACCGACTACAGCTCTCAACCTTCACAAGTTTTTTTTTTGAGTTTTTGGAAGAATTTCTGTTATATATTCCTTTAAAACTGTGCGAAATCCACAAAATATTTAAAAAAAAAACTTGAACCTAGTAATGAGAAAAAAGGAGTGACTACTTGCACAAGCACTGATGAGCACCCTTGTTATTCTGTTTAACAACTCATTAAAGCCGTTCTGACGCAGTCCTCCTTGAAACTGCTTTTTTAAAGAGCCTTAAAAAGAATGTAACTCAGTCGACATTAAAGTCAAGTAGTTTACTCTGTCTTGTTCCAACAGCAGCTGATCTTATGGTTCAAATTCTGAGAAGTGAGTGTTCTCCCAAGGTGTGTTTATTAATTCAAAAGGTCCTTTTCACTTTTTAATGTGTGAACTGATTTTTAGTGACTTCATGAAACAGCATTCCATCAGGAAAGGCCGTCAGTGGATCCGTGTTTTATCTTTAATCTTTGGCATGTTGAGTTTAGAAACACATGCAGTGATATTAGATATAGTATAATCTATACATAGAGTGTGTGTATATATAATCTGCTACCTACTGCCCCCCCAACATCTGCCTCAGAGGACTCATCTGGTTGTTTTTTGTGCTGCTTGCTGCCTCGATTTGTGTTGGTGTTTTGTCAAGCCTGTGAAACGTTGGGTGACAGCTCCAACACTCAATCCTGCCAAATAAATCTTGGAAACCTGCAATAAAACCCCTCATTAAACCTTCTTACTCAACCTCAGTTTGGTGGTGATGTTCCATTGTTTGTACACAATATTTGCAGAATAATTCCTGCCTTTCCATCTGTCTGCACAGACTCTGCTGTGTGTTGTTTTGTTTTGATCAGGACAGATGAGACATGGATGTTGCCATAAATTAGGCGTGACGTGTCGGTAGTCTGCGTATGGATGCATCGTGTTGGAACAGCATCAGTCTGAATTCTCCTGTTTGCATAGGCATGATGTTACAATCAGCCAACAGCACGTGGATTTTGACCACGTTGAAATCATTTTGTATTAATGTGAAACATGCATCAGTTTGTTTGCAGCAATTTACAACGTTTATTCCATCTGGGTTTAGATTACGTACAGTGCCAGGACTGCAGGGCTTCAAACCCTTTGTGCTGCCGCATGTTATCATTTATAGACCGAGTAGAAACAACCTACCATGGTTTAACTCATGAGTCACAACAAATGATGCAATGTGCACTTGTATTTATAGAACGGACTAAAGTACTGAAAACAAGAAGAGTAGTGTGTGGTCTCACATGGCAGGAAGGTAATCAGATAACTTTTTCAGATTAAACACATTTCGGGCTAAGGAGCATTTAAGAAATTTGCATTCGTAGAAACAAAATGTTTTAAGCTGCAACAATTATAATAATTTAAACAATGGATCAAATGACTTTAGTGTGAAGAGGTTTGCTCACAATGTGAAATTGTGAAGTAAAACACAAAAACAAAAAACCATTCAAATGAGGTGGTTTCTCAGACTATTCGTCAAAGCAATACTTTGCTAAAGTGGAATGGAAACACTTTTTCCACATTTCAGTCACATGCTTTGGAGCAAATGGAAAACGCTGAAGCAGTGCTCGGACCTAAAAGTCACACAACATGCAGCCACCACTGTTGGCATGAGACTCTGGTCCATGTCGGACTTCTCGGCAAGGACCACGTGTCCAAACGTGTGCTCAACTTTTACATGGATGGCACTGAGGTGTTCGTTAAAAACCGTCTGTGTTGCTGTTAAATTGGAACCAGAGAAGCCCTTCATGACCGGGGTAGGGGTGGGGATGTAGGGTCTCCGGTGAGGAGTAGAGGCACCAGGACTCCCTCTATTACCATGGTTGTTTGCGGGTGTTTAGCTGGATATTTTCAAAGGAGCACACACATATCATACTGTATGCTGTGGCTTAAAAAATGTAAAATATTCTGTGTGTGTGTGTGTGTGTGTGTGGAGGGAGGGGGGTAAGATGCGTTTCATATGGTTTCAGATGAGTGCCGTTTATTGAATTCATCCATTCCCAAAAATCCCTGATACGTGGCCACTGCCAGATTGAAGCGGTTTGCCTTTTTCTTCGTTACAAGCACCAGATTCCTTCGTCGCCTTCTGTTAAATATTACATCGGCTATTGCAGTTGATGCAACTGAAACTTCGTCCCAACCCTTAGCAGATGCTGGAAATCCATCGTCATGTTCAGATTTATTCACATAATGTCATTCAATGGAAACAAAAAACATTTGCAAATGTGTTTTGTTGGCTTTTGTAAAAAAAAAAAAAAAAAAAATTAAAAAAACGCTTCTATTTTGCGAAATTAATGCTTATTACGCTGAATGTGTTAACGGCTTATAAATAAATAAATAAAAAATAAAAATGTAAGGTAATCCTACTACTTACTACTCCTACTAATTAGGATAATGATTCGAGAGTAAAGTCATTTAAGTCTTTCAGGATTTATCTTTTACTCTGAAAGGGGCTATTTGTAAGTTTTCTTTGCTGCCAAATATGGTTTCTGGCCGGGAGCGGGAAGAGGTTATTGTTGCTTGTCAAGAGCTTCGGCAATTGTTGCGTTTACAAGACAAGAGGTTATAATTCGTCCTCTGAGCAGCGCTACATCTTCAGGGCAGATTGGAGGCTACAGTGAGTCGCTATCAGAAAGTGACTAGACAGGCTGGGCTAGCTGGTTGGCATGCTAACCTCAGAGTTAACATTTGTGTTGCTTTTCACCTATTGCTGTTGGCGAGTAAAGGAATGAAGTTTGATGCTGAACTCGCAATGTTTCTTCTAGACTGCTAAGTAAACAGCCGCTAATGCTAACGCTGGCTATATAGCAATAGCAAAACTTACATAGCGTAGCTTAAATTTGATTTTAGGCGACCCAGACGCGGTTTCCCAACAAGTTTAAGTAAAGTGACATGTTTGATGTGGAGAATACAATGATAACATTAAATATCCATTGTTGTTGAAACTGATTGATCGGGTAAGTGGAGCAGTTTCCAACGTAACACCTCTGTCCAGCCGCTCTGCTTCCTCATTTTGACCCTTGTTTGCTCTTGTACTCTGCTAGGAGCTCATGTGTAATAAAACTGCCCTTCACAGTTGCACACCCCTTCACACATTTCCTGCAATGCGTGATGCAACAATAACAAGCACTGAGAGGTGGAATATTGGTGACTGCTGGGTGTAAAATTAAAAACAGGGAGTGTTTCTAATGCATTAGCTTACTCCTGTGAGACCTGATGAAAGAAAAAGTTACATTCATATATTATCCTTCATGTTATCGCTTATCTAAATATTATAACTCTTCAATTTAAAAACCCCTTCAGTTTATTCAGAAACTACTAATTTATCCTGAACCTGTCAGAAAACGAGACACCTTCATTAATATTGAAAGTTTGGTTGTTAGCTGAGAGCACTCAGTTCCAGTTACATTTCCATGTACTGGATTATTTTGTGTCCTATATTTTATGCCCCAATATACTTGCGTAACACAAGTCCCTTTAAAAGCTGTTACATTATGCATGCCTCTTTTAGACACCGACAGGGACTCATATTTTCCAACAGGCAATGACCTTTTCATCGAGAATGAACAACAAGGCTTCAGAGTGGGCTGCTCAAATTAGGCGGGACCAATCCTATCTAACCAAATGCTAACATTTGGTGCCTTTGAACATGTTAATTATTTTGGCATTTACTTAAATTCTACTTCTTCTTCTTCTCTCCTTCATCTTCATTTCTTATTCACTTTGTGCTTCCTCGACTTGTGGCGATGATTTGGAATGGATAAAGCCGAAGTCTGGATTCTGTGTTTTTCATGAAAAGGATTGAAGTGTTAGTTAGCCGGCCTAAACTCATACAACTTACTGGTAGCATAATTTTTGCTTGTTAACAAACAGCTGTCTGCTGCTGGAGCCAGGGTCGATTATAGAAACGTGGTTGACTTACAATCTGTCTGACTGCAAAGTCGCCACATCCCCAAGAGTCAGCAGTATGCATGATGGTCGAAATATACAATATTTTCTATTTGTTTCACTTAATCCTTTCTTTAATCAGGCAGTCTTATTGATTACTGTCTCTTTTTCAGCGCAGACCTGTGTACACTGTCATTGATAACCCCCACCACTGTGACCCTGCAAGATAAACAGGGATAAATAAGTGGATGGGAGTTTTTCCATTTTTTAAATGTCCTGACATTTACAATGAAATCAATAAATTTAAATAATTGACCTTTATTTAAATGGCCCAAGTTATTTGTAACAATATGGAGAGTGGAGTACCTATAAAAGGGAACTTGACTCTGAGCAGGTGCATTTATGTTTTTCATCTAATTGACCCAAAATCCAAACATGAAACTGAACTTACCAGACTCCATCCTTACAAACACAGACCACCCTGTTTAGTCAGGTTTGGAGGCAACAGGGCGGCAGAACAGACGGCCTTTCCGTCTTCCAACTTTCCTGTAAACACAAGTCCATCTGGGGAAATCTAACCCCTCCAGCCTGAAACACTTCGTCTTTACACTGAGGTCCTCGATGATTGCTGAGCTCCTCACCCCGTCACATCTCCAGTGTGCTCCGGAGACGTTTGCACCTCTGTGTAACGCTCTGGCAGTGAAGTTCAGCACAGGTCTGAGGCCACATGGTAAGGCGTTGTTAATAAACCTAATCACCAGCTGGCTACTTTTAGACGTTTTCCCTTCAAAACTCTTCAGAATATTTTGTCATAGGTTAAGAAAACCAAAGCTGCTGTCAGGTATTTGTCTAATCACTATAAAAAGAGTGTGCAGTGCAACAGGTGAGCCGCAGACCCCAGCTGGTAAATTTGCCATGCGTGTAGTGATATGTGACATTTATACGGCCGCGGCAGTACATAACTCTGAAAATGGCTGGCTCTGCTTAAACATGCAATTCTTACTTATACTTATTTGTGTAATTCTGCCTTAAATCAAACAGAATCTAAATATCTGATTCCAACAGAAAGCAGCTAATGACTGTTGATATCCACAGATCCTATGTCACAATAATCACAATAATGTTATTATATGTTAGCTAAGAAATTATGAAAAAATACAATCAGCGCAACCTTCTGTTTCTTACTTCAAAGCAGTAACCTCATGGGATTGTTATAGCTAACGTGCTAACATGTTAGCAAACACACAACATCAGGTTCAGAAAAAGAGGTGGGACCGCTGATAACTGAATTAATTACTTTAAAGATTTCATTTTAAGATATCAATTAAGAAAAGAAAGCTGATCCTTAACTGCTTTCTGGTAAATCGCCCTTCAGTTTTTAAGTGCAACATGTGTTAATTCAGACTTATTAATCTTCCCCTGGCGTCAGAGTCTTTTAAGGGCTGGAGTGTGATTTGTTTCCCAGTTTTAAACAGTGCAGTTTGGTCGAGGATGGATGGGCATTGATCGTTAAATGAAGTTAACAGAGCATCTGGACGGAGGGGAGAGATAATGGAATTAAGAGAAGATGAATTAAAAGCTTCATAGAATTTGGCAGCGGAACCAGCATTGAGGATGTGAGAGCACGTTGTAGGGTAGGGACTATAAAGTGGAAAGCGGTAGTGGGACGTTAAAGACAATAGCTTTATGGACAGTCACAAACATATCCACCGAGTTAAGAGCCTCAGGAGAGAAACCACAGACCTGAAACAGAAACAGATGGAAAAGGGTTCAAAGAGTTTATAAGATCTGAAAAGTCACCAACAATAAGCACCCTGTGAAATTTAGGCGTGACAACGGATAAAAGCTGAGAAAATTTCAGAAGTAAAACTAACTGATTTAGGGCGCCTATAAATTAAAATACAGAGTAAAGCAAGAGGGATTAAGAGGCTTAACATTTCAAAAGAATTTAAATTGCCAAAAGTGAGAGTATGGCATTTAAGACCAGATTTATAAAAAATATAATATATAAAAAAGCATCAACACTATCAGGAATCCTGTCAGATTAAAAAATCTTTGTTCAATTAAAATTAAACAGTTATGTTGGTATTTAATGTGATAAACTGCCCCCTTGTCTGAAGCTCTGTTTTAAAACCAGAGTGGACACATGGAAAGACTCAAACAGCAAAACGATTTGACTGATTTATGAAAATATCTACTGCTCATTATTAATTATGAGGTAGTTGTACATTTTGCTATCGCTACATAGCCAATGTTAGCATTAGCAGCTGTTTACTTACCATTCTAGGAGATACGTTGTGAGTTCAGCATCAAACTTTATTCCTTTACTCACCAAGAACCGTCTCCTGAGAAGCAACGGCAATGTTAACTCTCGACTCTGTCACGTCTTCTTTACTTCGGCTGAAGTTAGCACGCTAACAAGCTAGCCCCGGCCCGTCTCGTCAGTTTCCGATAGTGACGCAATGTAGTCACCAATCTGCCAGTTTTTCCAGTAATCTGATTGGTCAGTAGTTGGGCTGTTGACAGGTTTTGATCTGTGGTTAACTTGCTCTGGATCATAAGTTACCATGGTGATTTACCCCGGTAACGAGTGAACCACCATCGTAGGACTGAAAACCTGAAGTTACCTCATTAACCTCAAATCCTGCTTACAGGCCTCAGGTATCTGTGTACTCTTAAACTCTCACATTGACTCTGATGATGATGATGGACCTGAGGAGAAATGAAATCATTCCAGAGACCAAACTCCACTGTTTAGTTCAGTCAGAGAGGAAAAAAAAAATCTGCTTTAGAAAGTGAAGTAAACAAAAAACAAAGCCAGTAGCTGGAAGACAGGAGTGCCACTGGAGATACTCACTGTTTATTTCTTTCATATAACAGAACATTTACCAACAAATCAGACTGTTATATATGAAGTTCGGAAAGCAATTTAGAAAGAAGTAAATTGTGTATTGCTGTTTTTGAAGCGTATTCTTGTTTTTTATTTTATTCTTGCAAATTTGCATGTAACATGTAGCGTCCACAGTTTAACGTGAAAAGAACATGATTACACCCACCTGTCCCATTTTCACTGATGTCCACATGTGTAAACAGAGCAATTTCAAGTGATTATACACTCAAATCAAAGCAGAGGAGCAGTACAATTGTACAGTAGACTACTATAACAGGCTAATATTGAGCCCTGGTGTGTACCTTTAGAGGAGCAAACAAGTTGCTGATAGTTAAAGGTACAATTTGGAACCAATTTATTCTCAAAAAAAGTTGCAGCAGCATTTTCGGTTAGTAAAGGCAATTGTGATTATAAGCAATGATATTGATGTAATAACACAGTCACTCATTAACTTTGCACCTGCTTTGTCAGTCAATATTTTGTTAAGCGAATCCCTTTGAGTACTGTAGCCTGTTTTTGTGATTTGATACAAGAGGTTCTACGGAGTATTTATATACACAAGATAGTTTATTGTGAAATCTGAATACTTAATGATAATCAAAGTAGGACACTATTTAGGGCCCCTGAGTGGTGCGCTGGAAAAAGAAAGCACTCAGCAGAGTTTACTGCTTGGCTTGGTCCTGGAAATACAACTTCCAGCTAACGTTTTAAGCATTATTGTGAGCTCAAGCTAAGATAATGATGCATTTGAGTTCATATGCAAATTTGTCATTAATCAAATTGGTGAATTTGGTCTTTGGTTCCTCTGAGGATCTGGAGCCCATTGGCCTGACCCCACTTTGCACATCCAGTTCTGCTATGCTCTTTTTGAGTGTGCCTTCTTTGCATGATAATTTCTCTTCACATTAATTTTTACATCACTAACTGACCGACCCATGTCTCTCTTTTTAAATATAGTGGCCCATTTATCAACAGAGTGAGCAGTGATAGCAGCAGTGGCTGTGACACGCAGCTCACAATTTGCATAATTTTATGAGCCCTAACTCAATTAAATATGAACACACAGACATTACACATATTTTTAGATTCAATGAGACTTACACTTTCATCATAATGTCTGAAGTCCATCACAAATAAATGTAAATCTGTTTAGAAACCAGAGAAAAAGACACTCCTTATAAATCTAGAATCATCACTTTTTTTTATTCACTATCGAAGTATCCAGTTGTAGGTGTGTGCACATATTAATTAGGCGCTAGGCGACATCTAGTGGCCATAGTATTTAGGACAGGACGAAGGAAGAAGTCTGGTGACGTAGTATAAAGAGCGACAAACTCCGCTGGAGGTTGCGGTTGTCAACAAAATACAGGAATATGACACAGGAGAGCGGTGCTCGACTTCCATGTGAAAAGTAGCAGCTCATGTACAACAACACTATTATTCATACTATTGTAACCATGACAACAAAGATCGACTAATGTTAACGGAAGTAGCAACAGTAATCCAAACCACGACGTTTTCATAAACCTAACCAATCCATCACTGTTTATTACTGTAACCATGGCGACGAAGGTTCGGTATTGCCGATGTCAGTGCAGTCCGCGTGTTTCTTACTGTAACCATGACAACAAAGTTCATCTAATGTTAAGTAAGTTCCTATTTTAACCCAAACCACGATCTTTTCCTAAACCTAACCTAGCCGTGACCCTTCATTATTGTAACCATGACAACCACTAGGGGCGCTGTTTCGGGAGACACTCCTCGGGGTTGTATCTGAGGACAGCGGTTGTTCAGGTTGGAGGACTTGTTGAGTGGTCACCTTGTTTTGAGTTTGCCTGACTTGTAGCTTAGAAAAACAAACTGGCATCTTGTTAAAGTTATTTAGATGGATTTGTTCCGTGCTATAATGCGCCCTCTGAAGTCACAGTCACATCTCTCTTCTGAAATACTGTTTAAAGGCAAGAGACGGAGAAGCAGATTGGATATTTCATACATTAAGGCATTAAGGCATTTAAATTATGTTGTCACTTATATATGTGGGATTGAAGTGATGCAGTCTGTCCGCAGTACTTAGAGGGAACACAGGTGTTGTTTTGATGCCACGGCAGTCAGGTATGTTCTCGTGCGCTGCAACATCATCACATTTGATAAGTTGGCTTCAGTAATAATCACACAGGGCACATTGGGTCCTTGGAGTATTAGCAATCTTTCCATTGTTTGTGTCTCATGAATTTAAAATTTTTCATTTTCAAGTCTGCTGTATAAAGAATGAATATAATTCATTTTATCTCACTAAGAAGTATCTCTAAGGTCACACCAGCAGCTCACAGAAAGAATTTTTTGGTTTTTACTGTATTCAGAATGAGGCAAGACTGACTGTTACACACTAGGACACCCAGCATTTTCTTCTCACTGTTAATTGAATTCTGGCAAATGGATCAGAAACCATCTGCAGGCGGAGCAGCGAGAAGCCAGGCATATTTTCTTCTGACAAATATCATTCTGAATACATTTTCTCTGCTGGTAAAATGAAAACAACCGTAAATTGTCAGTGATTTGGCTTCATTTGCATACACTTATTTAACTGGGAGTTCAAATGTTTGTGTATGAGGCAAAGCCAGTGTCTGACTAGAGCTGCACGTTTATTATCTGAACATCCTGATGACTGTAGTGCTGCTGAGAACACCACAATGCAGTGTGCTCTCTCTCTGCCCAGTCTTATCAAAGTGGACGTTTGCATGCTGAGAACTGTCTGCTGTCTGCATGTCTTGCATCAGGTCACTTTTCAAAGCCAACAGAAACCTCAGTGGTTTTGTGGAAGTTTGATTGATCCTGTAAATGAATATTTGAGACCTGCTTGCATTTTCATTCAACAACACAGCGTGTTGAAAGCTGTTTTCTGAGCTATGACATTAAGCATGTATAGAATCATTATAATGTAGCGTCTGTGCAAACATAACATGATTCTGTATTGTCTCCATGACATATATCAACAAGGTTAATCTATGCAGGAGCACAAGGATAGCATAACATGTAAAATAAAGTTTGTAAAACAGCATATTATTGTTGTGATGTCATGTTTGGGCTCTCCAGTGCATGGATATCAGGCTGTGCTGTAGCACTTTATTAGGAACATTATAATAATGCTTGATAGTGCCTCCCATTGCTCTTAAAGTAGCTAGTTCTTCATGGCACCGTTCCACAAGATGTTGGAAACATTCGATATTCTGCTCCAGATTGACATTTCTGCATATTTGTCAGTTCAAGGTGACCAGATGTTCCTGTTTTCTAGCCGTTTTTTGTTGTTGTCTCTAGGGAGATAAAAGGTTAGCTGGCTCACTCATTAGTAAGGAGCAGCATCACTGGCCAGTAAACTGACGAAATCAAACATACCCAAAGCCCAGGAGCCAGAACTTGAAAAAATCTTTTTCATGTTGGAAGAAGTGAAGAAGAATAAGTTGCCCGACAGTCTGCAATGGACTTCACACGACAATATTCACAACCTAGAATACTGAATATGAAAAACCCTTTTAAAGCTTGTGATCTGTGGACCCTTACAAACTAAAGAAACGTAACTAATCAAGGGACAGACAATCGGACTTAACCACAGCTTCAAAGGTAGGGAGTCATCATTTTATCAGTCGTCCTTCACCATAGTTTATTACAGTGCAACAGTTAGCATGGTCAGAATACATATAACCAAGTAAAAACATTGTATATTTTAATGATATATTGACCCTCAAACTGAAAATGTTCCTGGTTTTCATTTCAGAAATATATATGTATGGATACCTTATGTCATATAATATAGCTCAACAATTTATCTCGTGGTCATCTATAAAGACTGAGAATACAAACCTATATACATACCTCCTAAAAGCCAACATGGCCTAGTTAAGTACAGAGGTGATCAAATATCTATATATTGACGAGGCTATTTTGATTTGATCACTAAGGTTAAGGTGAGTTACTATGCTGCAGCACAGCATTTCATTCTCTCTCAGATCAAAGCCCACTCTTTGTGTCCAGACTCAAAGACTGCAAAGAAATATTCTTCAGCTTGAACAAGACAACTGCCATAATAAATAAATGTGTAGCCCCATAACTAATGGATGAGCTGGCAAGGAATCTCGCCAACCAGCCCTCCTCGCATGGCCACTGATGGGCCCAGTGATACAGGTGTGGAAGTATGAAATCTAGTCCAAAGGCAATGTCAGGCACAGATGCTCAGCGGTACTGCCAACTAGTATTATGCTGGTGTGTGGGCCGGAGTGTTTTCCACACCCCTGGACAAGTCATGGTCCATCAGAGGGGCTAATTCATTTAAACAGACAAATACATCAGGTCGATTTACAGTCTCTGGTTGATCTAATCTACACATAGACATCAGGAGAAGATACAATCTCCACACAGAAAACTCACAGCCAGCACCACTCAGGCTTGAATCCAGAGCATAGGGCATCTCCCTTATATGAGCAACTAATGCTGCAGTGCTACAAATAAAACATTTTCAGAGGAACTGATTATTTCTGCTGTACTCATTAAAAATGACTGGGCTGTGAAATGCATCAGCAAAACTATTCAAATGAGTTTCTTTGTCTTGTTACAGGCTGACCTTTTCCCATTAGCTGCCAATGGTTCACAGTTACAGGAACACACAGGAAGCATCAGGTCAGTCCTGCAAGATTTTCAGACACTGCAGGGTGTTTTGATTCAGACCAGTACCAGACCATTGTTCATTTTTGCCTCCAATTAGTTAAGGCAAGTCCATTGTAAAAAGATATAGCTGCTACAGCTGCAGGGCGTCACCATCTGTACAACCCAACTTCTATTTGACCCTTGAATTTAGTTGATTTAGTTTATTTTGATGTAATGTAAATTAGTTTTTGCAAATTTTTGTCACTTGGTTTTTGCTAGATTTAGTCAATAAAAACTTAACACTTGTTTTCCTCAGTGGATTTTTTTTGTGATTTTAGAATTATGTTTAGAAAAGATGTTTTAATAACAAAAACTAATTTAAAAAAAACAATCCAAAATGACAGTGAACACAGGAGCACGACAAAGGAAACTTCATGAAGGCAAACAGAAGCGTAGAGACTAAATACACACAAGGGAGGAAAGGGTAATTGAACACAGGTGAAACACGTTAAGGTTGGGCAGACAATAATTAAGGAGGGAAACGGGACAAAGACAGGAAGTAAAATAACAACGAGACACACAAGGAAAGTAATTTCAAAATAAAACAGGAAATCAACCAAAAGGCCAAACACAGAATCAACAGATAAAGTCCATTTAGGGGGGACCATGACAGGAAACTATATGCTAATTCAAAGGTTATTAACTGAGATTAGAAAGCAAAATGTTACATGTGCTGATAATGTGATGAATGAATTATTCAGCAAAAATACTGCATTACAGGTTTTAGACATTTGAGCAGACAGCACTAAATTCACAGCAGTGTCCAGACTGATAAAGTGGATATAAAAAGCCACTCTCTGTAGCTTCAGAGGAGCGGAGCACTCTGTTCCTCTATTCTTCTATCCGGCACCCAGTGGATTTACTCTCTCGGCTCAGAATTAATTCTGGTGTATGTAATAATGCTCCCCAAGAAACCAGGATTTAAAAGCCTCAAATGAAATACAAACTGTCTCCCAAGGAGCAGAGAAGGAACACTGTGTACAGAGGAATCTAGACAATTAATCTTTTGACGGGGTAAAGAGAGGAGACAGATGGGGATAAGGTTTGGTAAATAAAAATATGTGATGTGAATTGAAAAGACATCACCTTGCAGGATTTCTTGGTGTTGACATTTGAGACCTTTGGGACTTTAAAATGTTTAGCACGATCTAGGTCTTACTGTTTACCTTGTCCCACTGAACTATCGACCACTTCTTGCTTTTGTGTATCTATTGATCCAGTGTTATTCTGTTGTGTGCCTGAGTTTCAAGGTAAAGCATTACAGAGGCATGTGGCCATGACCCGTGCTCTTACAGAGCCTTGCTGTAGCACTTAGGATTGCGTGGAAAGGTGAATGGCAGCACGGCATTTGTCTGCACAGCGGAGCCTTGATTCTGCAAATGAATTAAGGGATTAGGAGGTTTGAATGCAATGTCCCTAAGCGATGTCAGTCACACGGTTTATTTTACAGGTGAGCCGCTTTTACTTACTTTGAAAATATTGCCTTTTGCATAATAAATAAAAAAGGCCGGTTAACCCCTCGCTTATCTGAGCTGCTGCACCAGTGGGTATTTTATATAACTTAAAGTGCAGAAACTGACATCATTTGGCCTCCGGAGGGAGCGGTTCCATGTTTTCAATGGGTTTATTAGATTTTCAGGTGAAGGCAGAAATAACGTGATGTGAATATTTTCCAACATCCTGCGGAATCAATGTCACGAAGAACTGCGGCTGTGTTGAGAGCAAACGGAGGCTATGGCCATTATTAGTATGGTGCTCCTAATAAAGTGCCCAGTGAGTGTATATCTGAACAACTGTTGGATGAATTGCCAATTGTGCAAGTATTCTTGATCCCCAGAGGATAAATCCTAAAGAATTTGGGGACTTTTCCTAAAAACAGAAAGCTGGATAGTGAGGTCAAACAAAAGCAGGACAGAAATAAGGAAACAATACAGAGGGAACACAGTAGACTATTTTTTAGACATGGTTCATTAATTATATTAATTATAACTTTTTAAAGTATTAGCAGGCCATGAAAGTTCTCCACATCCTGCAGGCAGAACATTGGTTAATAGATTATGTGCATAATTAAATGCTGGGGTTGTGCGTCCTTCAGAATATCAGGTATTAGTCTATTGTTAATCAGATATTTGCTGGGGACATGTTTAACACTTAGACCTTGCCAATCCTGTGTAATAAAACTGGTATCAGTAATAATAAAAAATCATGTAGTATTGCATCGAGCCTGAACCCTGAACGCACGCTGAGGTCAGAGGTCAGGGTCATGCGGGGGCCAGCAGCCCTGGAGCTGGAAGCAAAGGTAGCACGGTGTACTGAAGCAGCAGCAGCTCAGTAGAGTTACGTGAAAAATGAAAGGGAGAGTGCAGAGCGCCGAGTGAAGGAAGAATCTTGCATCAGTGTTTGTTCAATATTTGATGTCAGGCGAAACAAACGCTGGAAGAAAAAGGACGTCTGTTGGTCTGTTGTCTCCGCACACAGGCGCCGTCGGTTTGTGATCAAACAAAATCAGCGTAGTGAAATTCGGCGGCCGAGCGACCAGCTGAGAGGCGTGGGCATCGAGGTGTCCTTGGTTTTGCCAAAAAAGCAATCTAGTGCACAGCTGCAGTTTGTTATGTAGGGCCTCCTCTGATTGCCTGGAGCTGACGGTCGAGATGCTTACCGGAGCCCGTGGAGCCCACTTTGAAAGGCAAAATATATAAAACACCTCCTATGCAAGAAAACTAGAGAAAATTTAACGTGGTAACAAAACGAGGCTTTGATCATTTTCCACTGGAGGCTTGGCCTAAATTAACAACATGTCACAGCTGAAACAACGTAAAAAAAGGCACAGTGATTTCCTTATCACCCGTTTGTTAATCTTCCCCATTGTTATCAGCATTATGTAACATATGGAAGAAACGAAACGATCGTTCATTGTCATAGCTGAGGATTATAATTGTTATTGGCTGCCAGCCTTCAGGTTTTTGTAGTTACTCCAAGCAATGGAACGACTTACAGCAGGAGAGATAAACAGTGTGTTGCTGGTACTGACGCTGCCAACAGCAGCGAGAGAGCGGCCGACATGAAACACAGCTTTTCTTTTCAACTCAGCAGCTGCAAGTAAAACCCTAGTGATTAGAATAACAGGATAACAAGCACTTCAAAAAACCTATGGCTGACGTCACAGACGCTACGTCCATCTTTGCTCACCGTCTATGGTTGGTGCCCATCCCCAAACTGCATTTAGAAAAGGGGAAAGTAAACAGTGTAATCCACAGTAGAGTACAGTAGTTGGGGCGACATCGCTGTGCAATCAGGTGCAAGGTGCTTTTGCAGGGCGCCGCCCGTTCAGTCAACCATGAACACAAATCAAGTTCTCAAATTCTTTTATCATTTTTTTTTTAGTTTTTACTTGTTTCTATTCAACAGTTGACAGATAGAAAATTTAAAAATTGGTTTCAAATTATTATGATTATTGTTTCATTTCTAATAAAAAATTACGAAGACCAAGGAGTCTGGTGAGCTAGGTGAAAGAAGCGGCAAAAATATAATATAGTGGAGAAAAAAAACCATGAACCTCTGTTACATAATCCTTCCTCTAGGTTATACGTAACTTTAAACACCCCAGTGCCCTGGCTTTGTCCCTATTCTCCTTATTTCACATGCAGCTTATTATCACAGGACCATATGAAAAGGAACTTTCCAATGGAAGTCTCATTGAAATCAAGGAAAGCAATAATGAAAACCAAACAACCCAAAGAGAAACAGCAACAGCGACCCGGGCAGTCGACATGAGATTTCCAATTAAGCCCCACAGATCAGAAAAACCCAGTGTCCAGGCCTCAGCTGCTTCACCTGCTGTGGAACTAAATGTACTTGGACTTCCTGCTGGAGGAGAAGTAGAAAGGTTGCTGAAAGGAGAGAAAAAAAAAACGTTTCTAATTGTACTTTGTAAATTGCTTTTTCCTTCAGTCAGGGATGACTGTGTCCTGGTTTAGCTGATGGGTTGTGTTTTTCATCAGGTGGAGAATTTCCATCTTTTTATTTGGGGATTTGTATTGATTTAGTGTCGAAAACACAAAACTGCTGTTTCCATTTAACTACTGTGCACGTTTAAAGCATGTTCCTGAAATTTTAGCAACACTTTTAACAACATAAATCACATATGTCACGACACTTTGCCGTTTTCCTTCCTTAGATGTGAATTATACTATAAATAGAAGTGGCTGCTGCTGCTCCACACGTACACCGTGCTTTTTATCAGCTGTTATCTCGATGAAGGAGGAGGTGACATGGAACAAGGGACTCACTGTGACCTAAACCAGGATGTTGTGGTTACACACTCTGGAGCTCTGTAACATTGAGTGGCAGCAATAATTGGTCGACAGTCGAAGGAAAAGTAAACACTGCAACACCAAGGTGTAGTATAAGTGTAAGCCAAGTGTAAAAACTTTTTTTGGCAACACTTCCCTTTAAATCTTCCAATGTAGTGTTTACAAGTCGCATATAATCATTTAATAAATGGTTTATACCATTCTATAATGTCTCTGTTTGCGGATATAGATGGTTATTAATGTATTTGTCAATGACTATAACTCCTCCTGTGGACACACACGAGTGGAGGCGGCTGTATCAGTCAATAAAGAATGATAATATAATAAAGCACGTTTGTCTTTTGTTGGTCATTTGTCTATTTGTTAATTGCGTCGTCAGCATATGTTTTGGTTAACTAGATAATACCCTTTCATCCCTTAGAGTCTTGGCTTCCTCAATAATTTCCCCCACGCCACGCCACGCCACGCCACGGGTGTTCAACTGGGCTGGGAGAGCTGGTGAGACCGTAACATATGACTCACATCATTTTCACACTCATCAAACCAGTCAGCGACCCCTGGTGACCTGTAGATTGGGACGTTATCATCCCGGAGGAGACCCATCATCAGACCATAAACAGACCCAAATCATGCCATCCCCCTCACTGTCGGGTTCACGTGTTCAGGCCTGGACCGCACGCCACGAATGCACTCGCCCACTTGTGGAGAATATGGATGAATATGAATATATGAATGAGGATGATTCATCCGACCATATCACTTCTTTTCTTTGTGACTGACGCTCCTGCCATCTGTGCCCCAACCATGACCCTTCTTTCAAAGTCACTCAGATCTTTTCATCTCGCCATCTTGATACGAAATCAGAATCAGCGTTTTTATACCGGCCACAGAGCACGACGGGACACATTTGTTCAGGTCGTTCCGTCACCCGTCTTCTTCTCAATAACCACCGAATGGATCGCCAGGAAGTTTTTGTACGGACATTCGTCTTCTCAAGGATATGAAATCCCGACTTTTGTGACCTCCTGACTTTTCCTCGAGCACCGCCATTAACAGGCGTCCGCTCGTTTCACGGTGCGCTGCTCAACTAACAGAGTCTCCAGCTGAAGCCTGATCCTCACTGGTATATTGACAACGTTGTTTCACTTTTGACACCAAAACACCAAACTCAACTTTCTGTCGCATGATTCGTGTTTCGTTCTAAGTTCACAACAACAACACGTGACACAGTAGTGAGTATTGTGTTGCGTATACTATTCCCAAAGGGTCTTAACCATCAAGTTTACATATGAGAACTTCTTTATCTGCAGTATCTCATCCAAGCCAATCAACACCACCAACATTAGAAGATGAGGGAGTCGTCTAAAGTGCACGAAATGGTTCGGCAGGAGCAGTTACAGAGTCCTGAGAACCAAACAATAAAACGGACAACAGTAATGTTCATCTTAAGGTTTGGAACACAAGAAAGAAATATGAGCAATAATAAAACTTAACTCAGCGGAGTCTGCCCTGCTGTGATTTCAGAATCAAGTCTGTTTCACGGAGGTGAATGAACCCGCCTGCCGCCCTAATCGCCCTGTTTCTGGTCTGATGATGCCGCCCTCTGTTTTTCTGTATTAAAATGATAGCAGTTCCTGGCAGCACTGATGGGCTCTTATTGCTTTTTTTGCCGTGTCATTGGCACAGTAGTTTTCTGTCTTCCACGGTGCTTGTGGGAGCAAATGAAAGGCGCCATCACTCTCCCATCACCTCCAGGTCACTTGATGGAAACAATCACGACCTCCTTTTCGGTAATCTGTGATCCAGTCTGACCGGAGAGCGGAAAAACAACACGGGGCTCGAAGCCATTATCGTATGATCCATGAAGTTCCTCTCTGGATTCATGAATTCAGTTTGTTGTTTGTTTGTTGTTCGTTGTAAGATTCTCACTCTTCCAGGTCGCGGCGTTTCACCTCACGTCCAAAAGGTTTCTTCAGCAGTTCCGTCTTCTGCGAAGTCTCGGGTATTTCATTTCTTGTGTGGTCGTTAACACACGAGAGTCGTTAGGGTCACGAGTGATGGTGTGAGTAGGTGTTGAGCCAGTGATCTCAAGACTGCGTTGTAAGTGGCTGATAAGAGGCGTTGATGACTGTTTAATGATGGTTCTTCCAGTTCGCCGTCCATGGCGCATTTATCCCTTAAAGACCTCAGATGAAGACGCGTGACGGATGAAATGCATTGTGATTTGCTGAAATTCACATTGTGAAGATGAAATATATAATGGGAAATGTATTTTTGTTTGTTTTTTCAGCAGTGTTAGCCTGAAAGAAGGAAAAAAAGGTTTCAAAGTCGCATGTCAGACAATGGTTGACAACCTCGGCGAGGGCAGCGATACAGTAGTACAGCAGTTACCTGGACGACAACGACTCAGAAGATTCGGACGCCGACTTCAACGTGCTAAACCGCTAACCAGATAGCCAAGCCTCAGGGTGAGAGACATGCCAGAGGAGGAGGAGGAGGAGGAAGAGGAGCAGTAAGAGCCACTGTGAAACCAGAGGTAACGACTGACCTGATGAAGTCACTAAAACCTTTATTTCAGCCTCTGAAGCCGATAGACACATGAAGATCATTGTCTTCACCCAAATATACATCAACATTTACAGGAAAAACTAATTAATAAACATTAAAAAAAAAATTGAACTGAACTGAAAAAGTTGATAATTGTGTTCAGTTTCCAAAGAAACGACAATGATTGAAAGTAACAGTCAACAATAGTTTTTATTTCACCTCTATATCTGCTTCAGAGGCTGAGAAATAAAGGTTTTAGTGAGTTTCATGTTGTTCAGAAAACCCTCAGGGAGGTTGTTTTCCAACAGCGCTTCGGTTTTCAGAGGTCGCCTCAGGTCTTCATGGGTTGAAGTCCACAGGGCGTTTGTTGAAGTTTTTTCAGAATCATGTAAGAGTTTTATTGTTCTTCTTCTCCATCTCTTCTTTTATCTTCTTAAGGTGGTTTTTGATGGAGGCTGAGTTTGGGTAGCCTCACATTAGAAGTGCTTCCCTGATCTGTTTCTGCTCTTTATCCTTCCCCTCTGTCGTCGTGGTAACGTCCTGAGCCCGATCATAATGTTCAGTAAATAAATATATGATATATACAAGCAAACTGAATAAATATCGTCTTGCTCCTGCACTTTGAAACACACATGCTCTTACAGAATCTACTCAGAAACTATATGTGCATATTTAATCATTTAATTTCACAAGGGAAATAAAAGAATACGATACATACATTAATACATTAAGATGAGTATATCCAGTTTTATTCTTCGTAGTATAAAGTTAAAAAGTTAATCAGGAGTTATTGTAATGCCACCTCCTGACTGCATTTACAAAACTACATAACATTTTTACAAATGATCAAATAAGGCTAGAATTCTCTCAGAGTCTCCGTGTGCACATCATGCACGTGACAGAGCGACCTCACTGCCGTGTGTCCACACCGCCCAACTTTTCTTTTCTACACTGAGTTTGCCTTTGCTAATGGCCATCAATAATCAAATGTTTGACTTCTTCTTCGTTCTAAACCTTGTTAACCTTATCTACCCCTCGCTCAGAGCAGGAGAGGGAGAGAGAGGATGTGCACCAGCGTTAAAACTGTCAAACTCATTTTTCCTTCGAAGAGTGTAAAAACTTAAATGATGTTTTTATGACATTACTAGTGTCACAAAACTTTTACCTGATGCATGTGAATGTAACCCTGCGCCCCGTCCCCAGAGGCCTGAACTACACACAGCATCAGACCTGGGGCCCCGCAGCTGGTAGCTATGGCAACAGCTGGACCTCGGGCCTACTGCAAAAATAGTACAAAAGAAACAGTATGAACACAGAAGATCGGCCTTGAATCAGCCCATACATTAAAAAGAACGCGTTAAAATAAACCCCTTGTCCAACTCACAATAAAGCCTTATGTATAATGAAACACACAAGAAAGACGAACAACTAGGAAATGTCAGCTTGAAATGTCACCAAAATGTCCCCCCTTTCTGTCCCAGGGGCCTGACTTTCAGCGTCAGACCCCGCGCACTTCGAAGGCAGCTGAGCGCAGCCGGTCTCAGTGAGTGACAGCCCGAGGAGGTTCTTCATCTCTATCAGCAGGGATCGTAGAACCGCCGGGGGGGGGGGGCGTCGCCTTTTACATTCACAAAGTTGGTGGAACAAAGAAGAGACCTGCCAGTCGGATGACAGTTAATCACACGGGCCTCCGGCCGACAGCCTTCATCTCTTATTTCAAGTCAGGACATGAAGAATTTATGGCCTTATTGGTGCCGCAGAGTGAGCGACACTGAACTGCTGAGTAATTAAGAAGAAATAACCCACAGGTATCAGTCAGGGCCTGAGAACTCCTGTATGCTTCACTTACCAAAATTAATTGATTTCAAACAAAAGCATCCAATGTGTCAGCGGCAAAAAAAAAAAGGCGGACAGCGTGTGTCGCGTCTGCTCCAGTCAGTTTGTAAATGTTGGTTAATTAAACCTCCGGCTGCACTGGCTCCAACACACAGACACAGAGGTAGAAATGAATGTATTAACTGATGGGTGTTTAATATGAAGACACGTTGAATGAAAGATTAGAGCGACACACTGGCCTTTTTTTTCCCGCACTCAGCGACGAGCAGTGAGATCAATAAAGGCGTCTGAAACTCGATGAATCCCAGCGAAAGTGTTGTTGTCGTTGTTATTGTGAGGCAGCGGAAAATGGTGCCGAGCTGCAGAGCTTCCAAATCCCTCTGATCTCTGCATTGTTGCCTTTTTTTGCTGCACAAGAGATCGCAAAGCATCTCGCCGAGCCCCCCGAGGGTATTCGCCCTCATCCCTCATCCCCACCCCTTATCAATACTACTGTACCTTCTGGCTTTGGAGAGGACTCACTTCCCTTATTCGTTAATAAAAAGGTTTTTAAAGTCTCTCATCATTTTCCCTCTCTGTTTATTCTCTTCTTCTTCTCTTGACATCTTTCTTGCATTAAAAGTCTAGAGAAGATCAAACCAAAAAAAGATTAATCTTTTGTACCGCAGCTTATTGTGATCGGGCCGCACAGTTTCATTAAGATAAACACACTCACTGTAGCATTTCAGTCAGTTCAACATAAACACCGAATGTGTTTTAATCTGCATCTGCAAAGTAATACATTATTTAGTCTTCGTGGAGTCAGCAGTTTCAGGAAATGCTTTTATTTTTACTGAGATTTATGTCTTTTGTAGGAATGAATGGGAGCGCAGCGCCACAAGAAAAGGTCGGGAAGTCAGAAAATTGGTACTTCCTGACTTCTTCCTATCTCCCTTTAAAGAGTCGCTTAATAAGAAATCTGATTTATAGATGCATGTGCACGTTATCGGACTCTACAAACAGTTTTACTTCAGCTTTAATCAACCCTGAACTGAGCTCCATCAGTTCTCATCAACGACGTGGAGCCACCGGTGTTGCAGCCTGTTTGTAAATGTCTGAGTATTGTGATAATAAAGATGGAATGATGGAATGAATGAACCGCACCGCCTCCCTGCTCTCTCTCCTACAACTCGAGTGTCCTTGTGCGTGTCTTTGTAGTCTCGATAAGATGAATCGGACAAAGGGAAGAAAGGCGCAGATTTTTGGGACTGTCTCTCGGGCGCATCAAAAGTTACGGGAGGCGTTCAAACATCACACTTTCGCAATTCCGTCAGAGAGCCGGGTTTCGATCGCTGACAGACAATCCATCAGGGTCTTTTTGTTTGAAGCACGCTGAAGCATATAATCTATATTTCTTGAATGAGACATCAAGATGAACCCCGTCTCTCAAAGTCTCACGACTGTGTGTGTGTGTGTGTGTGTGTGTGTGTGTGTGTGTCTGACTTCAATCAGACTGAGGCCTGTGAAAGAGGTCGGATCAGTTTCCCGCCAGAAGTGAACGTGTCTCTCCCTCGTCCTTATTGAAATTCATTTTCGGTCCAGCTACATGGTTTTTTTTTTAATCTTTTAACATTTTGGTTACAAAACGGCGGAACATCTTCATGACTTCTTGCTGTTTGGTGCGTTGGATCTGCTGATGCTGAGCCGCATCACAGTGACTCAGTCATAAGGGAAATGACAAGTGCGCCGCAACCTGCCAGGGACAAAGTGGTGAATAAGCATGCATCTAGTTACTGGCACTAATAGGAGTCTAAGTGCTGTGCTCCGACACCATGATTGCTCTGACCCTTTGTACTGTCGTGTCAGCAGAATTAAATCACTATTTGTTCTGCATAAGAAATCATTCGCCGTTTCAGTGTTCAGTTTTATTAACGCCCTCTGTGGGCTTTTATGATTTAAATCTGTCCGACCCTCTACGATGCACTGTCACCAGTAATTGCAACTGATGCCTCATGGGTCCTTAAACTAGGACAAATTAAAGACAGCATCGTGCTGAAACTCTGCCATCTTACGCCACTGCTTCAATGCCAAGGAAACCGGAAATTGAAACAACATTTTGTTTGGATGAACCAAGTCGCTTTTGTTGGGAGTTAAGTAATCAGCCCCTGTTTCCCCACTACTTCCTCCGCTAATGCTTCCCCGGACGTTTTGCGCCTGACGGACAGCCGTGAAAATCGAAGCCACAATCTTTACAGTTCTCTCCTTCAGGAGGGATTTCATTTGGCGGAGCCGTGAGACTCTCTGTCCGCCGCGATGTCACTTTCCCTTGTGAGAGAGAGAGAGAGAGAGAGAGAGAGAGAGAGAGAGAGCGACCGGGGTCTCTGACAGGATATTCAACCATGTCTTCTGTCTTCGAGTCTGCCAACTAAAACCCTTCGTTTTTCCAGACCTCTACATGAAATTGAAAGCAGTGAACAATGACGTGGTCTGATTTCAGCCGGAGACTATAGAGAAGAAGCATGTGCTACACTTGAAAATCCCTGACGCAATGAAAATGAAATGAAAATGCAATGTTTTCCTATGAAAACTTAAAATATGTCATTGCCAGCACAGCATTTACTGTAGTACATCCACAAAGCTCTTACGAATGAAAATGCAAAGTGTTTTTTCCTCTTCTTTCTGCAGAGAAAGAGGACGGAGGAGCCGAATGCAGACACGGAGAATAGCTGATGCAGTTCAGTAATTTATTCAAAAGGTTGAACACAAATGCTTCACTGGATTGTGAGGGTTCGCTAAAGGTCAGAACGAAGAGCTATCGATTCTCACACAACACAACAATCTGAAGCTAAACTGTTCTGACTTCCAGTCGCTTTTTTAGAATCTATTTTAAACTTCTTTTAATTACGTACGAGGCTCTGAATGATCTGGCGCCAGAGTTTTTAACTGAGCTGCTCATAGATGAGTCCAGGTTTAAAACAAAGGGTGATGGAGCCTGTGCAGTTCTGACCGAGCATCAGATCAGCTGACTCTGTTGCTGCCTTTATATCTCATCTTGTAGAAAATGGCTTTTTCCTAACAGCTGATTTCTTTCATAAAGAGTTTTTATCTTTTATTTTCTTTCTTTTCTTTATATTGTATTTATTTAGATCTACTCTTCCTGGGCTCCACTCGAGGAGACATTACATTACAATGCAAAACATATTGGATTAAAATCAAAGACAAAGGGGAACAAGAAAATAACGACGAACAAAAACATTAAAAATACTATTAACGATAATAACAAGAACAACAAGTCTGGAAAACATATGTAGTACCACTATAAACAGCATATACAGTATGTGCGCTTGTTCTTCATTAATTGCCTCTTGAAATTGTCCCTAATTGTTGATCATGTTTGGTATTTTCTCACTTGGGAATATCAATTATTAAATAAATAAATAAATAAAATATTAAATGAATATATGATATAAATTATTCAAGGTAAAAACATGGAAAAACTGGGAGTAGAAAGCAGGAGGAAACACGTGACCTGAGGTGAGGCGAGGGAAATACTAGTGAAGGGAAGACAAAAGGACACAGGTGGAAATAATTGGGGTGAGGAAAGCAATCACACCTGCGGGAAAAAACAAAACAAAACATAATGATAACACACAAGGGAAGAAGGTTTCAAAATAAAACAGGAAATAATAACAAGAGTCAGTGAGCGGGGAAGATCGTGACAATTTCACGCTTCAGCACTGTGTCACCTGACCTCACATGACCCTGCGCGTGCTCACTCGTCTAATTTCCCCTTTGAATCTCATCCTCGCTGATGAAATGTCTTTTTTGTTTGATGGAGGTCACACTTTCAGATCTTAAGCTGCTTGGTTCTGACTTTTCTGAGAGTGACTTAGCAACTGTTGCACTGACCTCACAGGATCGCTAAGAAGCCGCTCTGCAGTGGTGTTACATATAGCCCCCACCCTGACTGACAGTGGGGGGTGGGGGGGGGGGGTGCCTGCAGGTGTGCCTCTTACAGACTGTCAATTGACTGCATGTGCAATGCAGGACACAGGCGTCATCTCAGAGGGAGGATTTACCGACACGCACTCGTAACGGGGGAAGCTAACGTTGAGCATCCTGGGCAAGTTTTCAGTGTGAAGCTGAATCATAATCACATCACATACACCATTACTCAGGCGTCCTGGGGAATCAGCTGTCAGAAGAATCGCTGAAGACGGCGTGATGGTGTGTCGGGACACACACACACACACACACACACTTGATAAAAGCTCACAAATGATCCAATTTCATCATCATGGAAGTGGATTGTGTTTTATGATTTCAGTTACCGACAGCGGCAGCTGTTTGGTGGATTGTTGAACCAAGCGGCTTTAAGATTTAAAATGTGTAGTTCCTCCTGTATGAGGCTGTTCTCAGACCAGCGAGACCACATTCAAAAAAACAAAAAAACAAAACATCAGCCTCCTCATGTGTTTCAGTGGAACAGACGCCGTCACAGTGGATTCCCAAAAAGAAGGCGCAGGATGTCCATAACAATGTGAGACTGAAACAACATGTTCAGCAAGTTTACCATGTTCACCATGTTCCACAGAAGTGGATTAGTATGCTATCATTTCATTCCCGACCACCCGCAGCCCGTCGCTGCTGCCGCCTGTGTGTGGATGTAGAGAGATGAGGGAGTGGGCTGGGTAACGTCGTGGGTAACACAATCGCTCCTCTGCTGGAAGGCGCACACTCTGGCACCACATGCAATCAATGCTGCTTCTGCATTAATCATTGCGGCGATTGTTATTAAAGGAGAACACCGATGTAGACTTGAATTACATTCGTTAACAAGAATTTCAAATTCAAAGGTGATTAATTGGCATGAAAGAAAACAATTTCCAAACTCCAATTGATGTACATGTATATATTAATTATATTATTAGTATATTATTTTCGTGTGTGTGTGTCTAGGTCATTCACTGTCATACATATGACATATATTGGGCAGATAAACACTGTCTTTTTGTCCTAAATATCTGTAAAGGACATCAATCCAGCATTTATTGAGATATTAAGTCTGGACCGATGTGATGGACTGACTAACCCTCAGACATCGTCTCCACTAACGACAAATAATTTGTGCTGGCTCAGCTTTTTTTTTGCCAGCATTGTCTGGCAGAGCCTCGGCGTCGGCCTCTACAGGTTTCAGGTAACTTTTACATCACCATTAGTTCAACGCTGAGGTGTTCCATCCATCCATTCTATATACAGCTGATCCCTATAGGGTCTTTGGGCTGTGGGAGGAAGACAAGGGGTTTCAAACCCAGCACCTTCTCGCTCCGACAGTGCTACCCACTGCTCCGCCGCGCCGCCCCCGCTTCGGTCATGCTGCTGCTAAATACCAAGACAGCATCCTTTGAACCCCAAATTATGCTGTGCAGGTAATTACTGCGGCAATTACTGTCATGCAAATGAGACAAGCAGCAAAATAGCACAATGCTACAATACACACCACAAGGGATTCTTGCTTGGTGGTGTTTGATTGGTCAGTGCAGTCTGGTGCAACTCTCTCACTGAAACGAGTGATGTTTGTGTTTTTTGCTTTCTGCTTTTCTTGCCTTCAGACTTTGGCATTTTCTTTAGATTTACCAAAAAGTAATCCCTGTGCTTGGTGAACATGAAAGAGTAAAATAGCATTTTATGCCTGGCATCTGATTCACTGAGACAAAATCCAAAGAAAGGCTGTGAGTCATGGAGCAGCTGTGTAATATCAGCCTCTGGCTCAGCGGATGGTGAACGGAGGGGAGCAGGGAGCCAACGGTGTTGCTGGTCTGACCATTTTTCTGCAAACACACCCTTCGTGGTTTTAATTGGACCCACTGATGGAGAAAGCGCAGTAGTGACCAACACATGGCGTGGACATGGAGCTTTCTGGCAGAGAACATCAACTCTCCCTGCAGCGCTGTGGCCAGAGAGGCGGTCGGGGTTCGGCACTGCTCCCCCAGTAATTGGATTGGTCCCTGGCGCCCCCCCCCCACCAAAGAGAGAAGGTGATAGACAGTTGGATTTGTGTCATGAGAGGATTACTGAACTGGCCTAACAGGGTGAGGGCCAGGGCCCCTGGACCAGAGCCTAACAATGAAGAGACTGTTAATCAAACAACTTCTGACTAATGACTCAAAGAAACACAATATGACAACAAGGAAACACAAAGTTACTACAATGACATGCAAATCAACTACAATGAGATGCAAAAGAACTACAATGAGATGCAAAAGAACTACAAAGAGAAACTAAATGACCAAAAATAACAACAATACAACTACAAAGAGACAGCAAAGAACTACAGAGATGTAAAAAAGCACAAATGGTGCAGATGCAAAATGACTACAATGAGATGGTAAACACTACAGAGGGCAACAAAGCCGTGCAAAACAACTACAAAAACACACAGAATTGTGTCTTTTACTCTGGGGGGTCTTTACTAAACTTCAGGTTTCTTACAAATAGCAGCTTTTCATTTGTGTGGTTCCAAATTATTTGAATTCATTTATTATATTGAATTAACATTCGAACTGTTAATTATGTGCATTATTATTTATTATTGCCAAGAACTCAAGCTTAAAGTATTAACACATTTCCCTTAATTTTACAAACGTGCCCCTCCCCCAACCACAACCGCAACCCAGATGTTTCTAGACGCACTCCTGCATCACTGGCATCAGACTCCGAGCCTGGCGCGGTGCAGCTGGACCCAGTGTGTCCACACACACACAGCAGCTCACACAAACACGGCTAAATATTACTTTTTTTTTTGTGTTGCAGGTTGACCAAACATACACCAGAACATTAAAATGACAAATAGCACCGGCTTCTGCGCCACCTGTGTCCCCAGGATGTTGTTTTTTTCTCTTCCTCTCTCTCTCTCTCTCTCTCTCTCTCTTTCAGCAGAACCAAAGCTCCTGTCAGAGCAGGATACCATGTACACACTAAGCAGCATCCTGTTTTTTTGGCTCAGCGAGAGAGGAATGGAGGGTCCAAATGAGAGGGATGGAACAAAAAACATCAGGACGCTAATTAGATAGCTTGTTCTGGCTGGTGAGTTTGGAAATGAGAGCCCTGAAGGTGGGTCTCCTGAGTCCAGAGTCAGAACTGCAACGGACAAAACCGGTGGCGACACCCTGCCAGGAGCTCATCAGTCTTTCCTTCCCTCCCTTTAACCATTTAGCTAGAAAGTCGAGATGGCAGGAGACAGCCAGAGCTGTGACGTTAAAAAATTCATTGTGCAGTGGTTCACAAAGTGGAAGTTTTAACAGGATGTACAACATCTGCCACAGGACATTAAAACACTGTACACCCCTGAAGTAAATGTTGTTTTATTAAGCCAAATGACAGACAGCAAATGTGTTTGCTTCATGACTCACAAAGCAAATTATTTTGAAAAAATAAAATAAAATCACCAAGCTGTTGCTTTTTGTGAATTAAATCTGCACAGACTGTCCTCTCATGGATCTATCTGCCACTCTCAGGCTACTTCACCGTTTGAATTCATGAATCTGAAGGAGAATAACCCCCCCGGGCTCAGATCTCATCTCCCACTCACTTGGGAATCCAGGCAAACACTTATCAAGCCCCGTCACTTCAGTAATTGAAATGCATGACCAATTTCATTGCCCATATCTATAATCTTTTTTCATTAGGGCAAATTGCTTTTTGATGGAACGGACAATTTCATCATATGAGACCCTTCCCATGTGAAAACGCAAGAGGGAGGGAGGAGGGGGGGGAGTAAAGATGGGAGAGAGGATGCTGTATATATTGGAAAGTTATTGGAAAGTGGTCATCTGTGTGACCTTTTCACATATAATTAACAGAGCTCAGAGGGACAGGTGTGGAGATTATATATATTTCAAGTATGAAATATATAGTACAGTAATGCTGTGATCTGACTGCTCCTCCTCTTCTTCTTTTTCTATCGTTGGTGGAATTTACTCCCTCGCGCGCAGCACTGGATCAAGCTGACAGCTCGTCAAACAAGTCATAAAAAGTAAATATCACATGTAGCTTAATATTGACTGGAGGGGCGGCGGGCGGCGTGATGTATGTGACCGGTCGTTGGGGCTCAGGGACGCCACACGTCCTCACTGTCACGGCCACATGACAGAGTCAGGTGTGTTTTTCCCTTCTGTCCAAGCGTTGGTGAAAATTTAGAAAGTTTTATGTTGTCAAATCATAAACACATCAGCTTTATCTGTGTGTTTCCCTCCGGACTGTGTGTGACTCATCCGTCCGTAGGACAAAAGACAAACACACACACTGTGGATGTGAGCGAACACCGTGAGACGACACTGCACTGCTGCCACCTCCTGGCTCCACAAACGTCTGTCTCACATTGTCTAACATTTCTCAAGGCTGCCTGGATGAGGGAAGGAAAGGAAAGCTCTTATCCACCCACTGAGCGTCATAAAGACATTATACAAAACTTAAATGCACATCTGGCATATGAGCAGCCAGTGAGACTCTTAAACGTCTCACACTCTTCCTTTTATTGGCTTTGAGTCATTTGCAAGCCACAAAATGAAATAAAAAATTGAGTGGAAGAAATAAAAGGCAATGATACAATAAAAAAGGCAAAAAACCCCCCCCCCCCAAAAAAAACAAGCATTTCTGAGCAGCACCAGCAGGGGACAGTGACGCCACATCAGAGAGAGTACACAGTGAGGTTGGACCAGACAGCAGGAGGAATAAAATGGGGGATGGAAAAGTCATGCAGCACAGAAGTCACATATCTTCTTTATCTGAATCAGTCAGATCTCAGGAAGATCTCACTCCTTTTACTGCTTTCCACACAACAAACAAGTTTCTATCCCGAGGAATGTGAAAATGAAGACGGTGTCACACTCACGGTGTCTTGGAGGTAAATCCAGGACAGAAGAGGTTCCATCTCCTCCTGGACCTTCGGATTTTTTGACGAGCCTCGGCGGCAGATGGTTTCTATAACCTGCAGCTACAGAAGAACAAGAATTTCTTCTTATTTCTGTGACTGACGCACTCACTCGTCCCAGGCAGATGTTTCTTTTGATCTCTGATTGAAAATAAATAATTGTATCGGCCAAGATTAGAGGAAGAGCAGTGGTGAATGATTCAAGCTGAGTCAGAGCTGGACTAACAACACTCAGGGGCTCTTGGCAAAAATGAGTTGTAGGCCCCAACTGACACCCTGCACACCACCATCATCCCTCTTGGGCGTTGTAATGTGTCACCCTCAGCTAAACAAATCAAACTGCTTTAAATAGAAACATGCACCATGTGAGAATGGTATTAACTTTTTAGATGATATAGTAATTTTGTGGTGAATAATCCCATGCAAATTTACAATTCATTACAATTCATTGCCGTCTCATCTGCCACGTGTCCGCGGCCTGCTCCGGGGGGGGGGGGGGGGGGGGGGGGGCGCCCCCCCTCGTTTCCTCCCCCATGTGGTTCTTCGTTTCCCGGCATGGTGCAAAGTGCTTGGGTTTGGTTGTTTAATTTCTTTTGCTACATTTCAAGCACCAAAAACAGAGACTTCTGGAAACACAGCTGGCCCCGTTTTAGTTTACAAACTCTGGAGTTGCGAAAACCTAATAGCTACATGTTTGGCTAGCTACCCGCCGCCTTTAACCGCTGTATATTTCAACACTTTTGATTGATTTTATGTGTGTTGATGTTATTTAATATTTATGTAAACGCTAACTGACAAACCTCATGTTAGCTTGCTAATATGTAAGCTAACGTCAGGTTTGGACTTAAAAGTAAAAAAGATAGTGGGATAGAGCTAACTAAATACTGAAAATACTTAAAGAGTTTAAATTATATCTCACAAAAATCAACATTTACAAACTCTACGTCAAATTACAAATGATTAGCATTGGTAAAGTTGCTGTAATCAGATATTTCCCTTTCTAAAAAAGTGCCTTTCCATATTAAATTGTGCAGAATATTCCTGTGAACCGTGTGAACTGTGTATTTAAGCCAAGGTCGCTGCTGTTGATTCTGTAGCCTGCCTGCAGACTCTTGTTGTTTTCTGTTGTGGCTGGCATCAGTCCCTCCCACAGGCTGACAGCTGATGTGCCGTGGAGTGGCAGGGCTGGTCTGAGGTCAGCGACAGGCCAGTCATCTGGGTCTGTGAGAGACTCTCGACCTCCGGGGTCGCTCTCTGTCAGCTCCTCGCGTTGGCATACACTCTGCATTTCATCACCCTAAATCTGTTCCTCTCCTCTGTCTCTCGGGTCTTCCCTCGCACATTAGAGGCCGGCGTTTATCAGGACGACTGTGCGACGTTAAACAGAAGGAGCTGTGGCTCTTAATGACGGGTTGCAGAATATGTTGTGGCAAGACATGCTACACTTTGTTTGGGCACCCCTGTGGATATATTTGAGAGAGTAATTGTAGGCAATCATAGTCATTCTCTTTGAAGATGGTCCAATTTATAAATACAATGTACTATTCAACACTAAGCCCGTCCAATTTCAGCCACTTCAGCAGCTCTTGAAGGAATCAGAATGGGCCATTTTTCCTAGAGTGCTTTAATTGTTGTCTTCTAATCACATAATAAGAAGATTGTAGGGCAGGAACAAGAGAGATCAGGCTGCAACCCCTCATGATTGAATTACTTTTCCTCATCACTTCTAAAGCATCCCCATCACCTTTTTTCTCCTTTCTCCTTTAAACTATGCATCCTGCTGTATGACAATAACCACGTACTTGGCCAAGTTGCAAAAATTAAATGGACTAAATGATTAACGTGGGCACCAAAAGTGAGGATGTTTGTTGCACGTATCGAAGTTAAACAGGAAATCTTCCCTAAAAAGAGCTGATTAGAAAAACTAACAACTGAAATTTATATCCATTGGCATGGAAACATTGGAGCAAACTCTCATTTTAGTGGCTTAAATTTGATTTTGGAGTTTTATTTTGAAAAAAAAAAAAACGAAAGAAAAAAGAAGAAGTTAACTCATTAGTTCCAGAAGTGCATTTACAGAGAGAGATCGACTTAAAAGGATGCCATATGTTCCTTCATCTCTCTCTGCCATCGGTCCCACAGAAGTCGCTGAGGCCAAATTGGACAGGCCGCTCCAATCACAGAGCAGAAAAGGGGTGATTATAGGGCAATCATTGAAATGGTGGAGATGACATCAGCAACCAGAAATCTTTTTTTTTTTTTTTGGTCTCCCAGGGCCGGCAGTGAGAAAGGCCGGGCCTGAGGCACGATGACAGACTGTGAAATGAGCGTGGTACCGGGGCGAGTTCGACTCGTTTTTGGTGATAGCACACGTCATTTAGAAAAGAGGGCATGGGGCAAAAAAAGGGGGCTGGAGTGGATTAAATGAAAAAGGATGAAAAATTGAAATGATGCAGTAGTTATTTTCTAGTCAGCAAATCTCTTCTCACGGATATAACTCCAGCTGTGATGTGAGAGCACAGACAGTCTGTGGCTCGAGCTCTTATTGTGGTATATTTCTATACTTTTGAAATTTGAAATTATATACACTTCTTTCCCCTGGCATGAACTCTTCACCTCTGCTCTGTTTATGACTTGTCAGGCTGAAATGCATCATCCTCTCCTCCTCCTCCTCTTTGTCCCGTCTCTCTTCCACATCCATCTCCATCTCCCTGCGCCGCCACAACGCTGTCCTCCTCTCTTTTTCCCTGCCAAGACCACAAGCCTGTACTAGAGCTGCAGACAAAGACACAAACACAAACTGGCAACCTCTGGGTCAAGCCCGCATGATAGAGACAGTCTCAGTGGCTGGAGGGAGGAATTCAAGAAAACGGACAAATACAGTTTTATTGCTACCTACCTAAAACAGTTAATTACATATGGTCGCTGATGTGGAATCTTTTCTGTAGGCTGTCTGTGAACAAACTCTGTGGTTCTTTGCAAGCTGCCTATTTGACCTTCTCTGTACATTTCCCTCACACTGGTAGCGCTACATTGACACGTGCTGTGAGAGCGGCGCTGAAGATACTCGCAGGCGAAAAGGGACAAGGACCTTCCAGTTCCAGAGGCAAGAAAAGGCTCCTTGATCATATTCACAACAGCCCCCTCAAACATTTTGTGTCTCAGCCCGGTGAAGAGCACCACTCTTCTTGACACCATGCATGGCCCCTCTTGTGCTCCCGCCTCGCTTCCATGTTGCACGAAACCGGTGCCAAACTAAAAATACTGAGTGAGTGTTTGTAGTTCCACTATACAGGGGTGTCAAAACAGAGCGCTGCACACAGGATCCATGTGTTTTCTGTTGAGGCACGAGACAGCTCCACTGAGTGTGAGAGGAGCAGCAGCGAGTCAACGGACCAAAGAGTGCATCAACTCAAAACATCTGCATATACACCAGTACTGTATATGAAAGTAGAGGCAAGACCGAAGGCCCCAACATGGCCCACGCAAGTAATGCCGGCCCTACACCAAACAACTTGTGAAGGGATTTCACTGCAACAGACAAATTTCCCAATTTCAGAATAAAAGTTTCAAAGCGCTCCCGTCGTCTGGATCGCTTGGTGTAAACGTGCCGACGTTAAATACATAAGTGAGGCAACGGTAATATGATTTCCTGTTTTATATTGGAAATAAACATTTAAAACATTAGCTAATTAGCACTAAACATGAACAAACATTCTTCATGAGAGGTGAGAAGGTAAACAGGATATGAACTTTTCTCTCAAGCTGTCTTTTGTCATTCATCACTTTTCTTTTTTTGCACTCTCTCGTTACCAAGAAATACCTTGTTTGCTCGAGCACATTGTTTGTATTTGGTGACTAATCTCCCGAAATTGAAGAGCATCTTTTTGTAATCAGAGCTCTGCTGAGAATTAGCCTGTGAACAGCCAAGTTTCCCTCTCATGTCAATAGTCTTTACAATCTCTTACCCTTGTAAAGAGCAGGGAGGCTTTTTACTGGATACAAACACTGTTTTGGCAGCGAGAGCTGAAGTGTCCTCAGCTCAGTTTCAGTCTTTATGTCCAGTCTGATTCACCGGATGTAAGCTGTGGGTATAGGCCTGCCGTTTGGTGCCAATTCTAGGCAGCGCTGACCTCCCTTTCCACTTCCCCAGCCTGTTACCGTCTTCCCCTTTGCAATAGGAAACAACAACAACCTCCAAGCTAGCAGCCTTCACGCTGAAAATGCAGTTTAAAAATTTGGATCATGCACCTCACTTTTTGCACACTTTATTTTGCAGATTTATTTTTTAAAAGAATAAAATTAGCCCTTTTGTCCATATCTACAGTAATCCATATTAACAATGAGAAAACAACTCTATGGAGTTTAAGTCTCGGGTTTGGTTCGGTCACTCAAAAACCCAACCAACAACTTTGAATGGAATTTGGAAAAATTCTTTCATATGCTTTTTACTCAAAATGGCGTCCTTCTGGTCGCTCCACCTTCAAAGCCTGATTGACGAAATGCTGCCGAGATGGTCGTCCTTCCAACAGGTTCCCTCATCTCGGCAGAGGACTTCAGTTAGATGTCAGTTGTGCCTCACCACAATTTTACTTCAGAGGTCTACAGAGAGTTCCTTGGACTTCATGGCCTGGCTTTTGTCCTGACTCGCCGTGTGAATTGTGGGAACTTATACACTATGGCCAATCAGTTCAAGTTGCAGCAAGTGGACTTCAATCAAGTTCTAGACACATCTCACGGAAAAGTAAAACAAAGACGTTGCACTTGACCACAATCTGGAGAAATTTTTCACTTTGTCATCATGGAATTTTGAATTTAAATATACAACACAATAAAATGTGCCAAAAGTGAAATGGTCTGACTACTTTCTAAAGCCAGTGTACGTGGCTCATACAGAGCAGGCTTCATGAACAGTTCTTCTTCAGCAGATGGATGAAATTCTATTTTAGTTTTTAAAATCAGGCTAAAATCACATTTAAATCATGTTGTTGGTCTGTTTGCTTTCACACCAAAAAACAAACCAGAACAAAGTCGGCTCTGAAGTGGACCAAGCCAAGTTTTGGTCAGGTTGTTTAGCCAACATCAGAGTTTGATTGAGAGATTTAGAACCAGCCCAAACGAACCAAACAAAATGAGCAAATTTCATTTGAACAGAACCAAACACGTTCGTTTTTCAGTACTGAGGGCTGTTTATGAAAAAGTGGTAAATCAAAGTAATATGGTTTTCCAGTCCTTTTGTTTTTGTTTTTTTTTCCAGCAGGTCTATATTCAGAGGTGGTCTGAGAGAGCAGTTCAAATTTACTTCATCCAGGGCCTCTGTCTGCAGCGGCCAGGAAGCTCCACACAGAGTTTGGTGCAAGCCAGGGGAGAGAAGGGGGAGCTGTGTCACTGTGCTAATACCTACTTACGCTCATTTCCCAAGACGACTAATCTTGCCAAGGGGGAAACAGACCCTGATCCACTTAGCGGGCTCTGAGGAACCTTGTTTTGTCTCGTGTCATCTAGTCATCACTTTCTCCAGGAACGCAAGGACTCTGACAAATTTTTTTTTTTTGTCAATTCATTAGAGAGAATGTTAAATAATGAACGGATGTTATCTTAAGCAGAAAATACATGCTAGAGATGGAATCACTTTTCTCAGTTTGGACTCGTAAAAATCCAGGTTTCAATCATTTATTTTTAGGGAGGATCTCGTGGATCTAAATGGAGGCTAAAGGCAGCAACCTAGAACAAGCTGACACAGTGACACAGCAGTGAAAACAGAGACAGATTAGGCCAGAGATCACCGTGTCCCTGCAGTGCAGAGCAACGATGATATCTTTACCTGTGGCTGCTGTATGTATTGGGACATGCAGCTTAGACCTGGGATAAACTAACAGCACTAAAAACACCACTGCAGCTCCTGGATCTGCCCTTGAGACATTACATCCACAATGCATGTTCACATCCAGCACAAACAGACATTAGATCATGAGGTGGCCGGTTAGTTTTCTCCTCTACTTTCCATATAAGTTATAATGTTTCGGAGAGCTGGACACTTTAAGATCCATGACGATTGTGCTCATGTAACCCGGTAATTATTCTATCAGCATTATTCCATCAAGCATTTAATGGAAAGTGTTGGTCAACGTCAGCCCCAGTAAGTAACACAATGATATAAAATATGATGTTATGACAGAGCTCTGAATGCTTTCAGTGTGATACTCACTCTTATTTGACAGAACAGCAACAGGCAGAGAGCAGCTGCCATATTTCAGTCAGAGACAAATTAACCCTGTATGGAAAATGGTTACACCAGTCAGCGTGGGTGGAGGCGACTGGGTGAATATGATTTGATGTTACTCTTCAGCTTATAGCTACACAGATGGTGAATAAAATCCAGTGACTGTGAAGCATGAATGAAACAGCTGATGCCAATCAGCATGCAACTTGAGTGCATGACTTTGGTGTTCAGCCTGAACTACTGCCATGCTTCAAAGGAGCGATTCGTAAGTTTTGCTATTGCTACATAGCTAACGTTAGCATTAACAGCTGTTTACTTACCAGTCTAGAAGAAATGTGAGTTCAGCATCAAACTTCGTTCCTTTTCTCCCCCGAGAGCTGTCTCCACGGGTGGAAAACAACCCTTTTGTTTTGCCTCTGTTCCTATCTCTTCTTTTATTCTACTGCAGTTAGCATGCTAATCTGCTAGCCATGGTCCGTCCAGACTGACTCGTCATTTTCCGATACCAAATTACTGTGGCATCCAGTCAGCCCTGAAGAAGTAGCGCTACTCAGAGGGCGTTTTATAACATATTGACTTGTAAACACAACAATGACTGAACCTCTTGGCAAGTAAACAGCTGTTAATGCTAACGTTGGTTATGTAGCAATAGCAAAACTTACAAATAGCTCCTTTAATGGACGATATTATTTCACATCAACTTTTAATTTATTATATATTATTTACTCTCTCAACAAAGACAAAAACACCCGCCCTAAAACTAAATTCATGCACAATTTAATAGAACGTATATAAAGCTGAGCCAATCAATATCTTTATATTAATATATAAAATGACTGTGAATTGTGAGGCGGGTCAATTAAAGTAGCCAGAATTCTCCCCCTACTCTGTACTTCTTTTCACTGTTTTTACTTTACATCCCTTAAGTTTATTCTTCTGGTTCAGACCCAGATTCTTTCCTCAGTGCTGTTTCCAGCAGAGGACTAATCAGACTTCACACACCTGGAGCCTCAAAAGACGTGGAAACAGACTTCCTCTCTCTGATAAATCTACTGTACGGGACCTGCTCAGTACAAGAAAGCAAACAGACACAGTTAGCGGTTAGCTGGTAAACTTAGCATTTAGATGACAAAGAACTACATTTATTTGTCTGGAGTTGGTCAAGAGCAAAACAGCTAAACCAGAGTGAATATTTGAGTTACATTCATCAGGTGGATACGACTCCACATAATTTGTGTCTGCTGAATGTGTAAATATGCAACTGCCTGTTTGTCATATCAACAGGCTAACAGGCTAAATGTCCACGTATCTTATTCCTTTTTTAAAACTGCACTAAACCCATGTAGCTTATTGCTCATTGTTAAACATCGTACTAACAATATGTTCCATGCAAAAATAATTAATTCAAAAACTGTTTTTGCTTTCTCAGTGACACTTGGCTGGCTCTGTAGCTTTGCAGCTTTATGACATTAGCATCTAAAGAAACAATGTGACGCGTCAGTGCAAAACTCAGTACACAACAACTATCCCAAAAAAGAATATATAAGCTTTGGTCATGTACAACACATCATGGTATCTATACCCCATGGTATCATCAATCCAAGTCAAAACCGTGCTTTCATGAAAGTGAACGCAGATCTTCTCACGCATCCACACACAACGGGAATGTGGCTTTTTCTTTTCTTCCTTTTTGTCTTTTTAGCCATGGTGATCCACTGCTCATGCTAACTGTAAGTGGAAATATAAAACACATTGTGTCCTGTGCATGAAAGCATGCACAGAAAGAAGTTTGAACTTCTGTAGGGGCCGAATTTCAGCTGTTCAGTCACAGCAAACTGCACTGCTTCTCAGGGCCTCCGTGTCTTTAACGAACCTGGCTATAGGTTGAATCAGGTTTTATGTCAGTCATCTTCTTTTCTTTTCTTTTTTTTTGTAACTGATTACCACACAAACTAGCTTAATCATAGCCTTGTGTTGGCAAGCTAGCAGTCACAACCACTGGGAGAGCCAGTGAAAGCAACAACAACAACAAAAAAAAAATCTTTTCATGAGTGTATCACACAGTTCTAGACTTTGATTCAACACAAGCGACTGAATTCCCCTTTTCATTTTCACGTAAATACCCAAATCGAAGCTGACACGTTATATTTGGTCCGTATTAATCCAGGAAACCAGGACCAGGAATTTTCCACCATAATATATCCCATGTCCCTGTTGTGTGGTGCCAGAGCAATAAATAAAAGGACTCAGACTGCGAGCGTGTCTTTTGTGGGCATTCGTGCGCTGGCATATGTGAGCTGTGTGATTTCATGCTTGTGTGTAAAATGAAGCCGAAAGTATCATTGCTTTTAAAAAAGTGCAGGAGATTAATAATGGCATAAATCAAACGGTGATATCATCCATTTTATGTCAATGCGTATCCTCTGAACGTCCTTATTTATTTCCTTTCTTTCTTCTTAGTTCAAAACTGCACATATCAAACCTATCTGATCGTCTTCACAGCCCTAATCTCAACATACCACCATCTCGTTTAGGCTCCTTCTCAGCGAGCCGTGCCTAATCAAAGAAAAGACGAAGAAAAGCCTCTCAGCTAACCCGCCTCACGAGAGGTGTGAGAAAACATCCGCCAGGCTTATCCTCATGGCACAGCCGTAACATGACTGAAACCCTGATCTGTGGTTTTTCTAAGAGCACCGGAGCAGAAAGTGTAAATGTGCTCCCTGGTTAAAAGTCAAAGGAAACAAGCTGATGTATCAAATGAGACCACCTCGGCTTAAATGTCTCATTTAATGTGGCTGCAAACTGATGACAGACGGAAAATGGGTGGTGCTGGTGTTTTGGCACAAAGTTGAATAAGTCATATGGTATTAAACCTTTAGTAGATCATCTCACATAATAAAAAATGCAGAAAAAATTAGGTATTAATTTCTTTTTACTGTTTTTAAGACACTCTGCTTGGATAGAGACGCTGTGTTGGGAATGTAGTGGTCAACCTTTTAATAAAAAGGTACTTACACCCACAGAATATAATGATAATACAATATAACAGGAAGAAAGTAAAAGAAATAAAAGACCAGCAGCACAGCATTTAGCATGAAACATTGTCAAAGAAGTGTTTTAAACCCTGACGGCTCAGAGAATGAGACTTAAATAGACTGATATTCAGCTGAGAAATTAAAGACAGGAGGGTAGAGCTGTACCTGAGATGTCAGCAAGCTGCACAATAAATAATATCTCCTGTCTAATCTGCCCCAGCTGGTTCCTGTAAATCCTGTTTTACTACTTCTATTAAAAGGATAATTCCTCTTCATTACTACTTAAGTCGTATTTTTGTAGCTCCTTCCTCTCGGTAATAATCATTTTCATCACATTTATTGCTCCATCCGGAAACTTGATGTTTTTTGGGGGGAGGACAGTGTTTCTATGAGTGGCGTGCCATCAGACGTGTGTGTGTGGTTTATGAAGAAGGGGGTAAACCAGAGTAAGAACAACCATAATACAAACAATTCACTAACCATAAGGGTCAGCTGACAATCAGGTTGCCTGGATACCAAGCAACCACTCATTTATAAAGCAGACAAGAAATTAACAATTAAAATCCACCTCTATAATAAACGGAGACAGCGCTACTGATATGTGTATGATCAGAAATGCCTGAGTAAATCCAATAATATTGATATGCAGCGCTGTTGACGACTTGTACCAATCAATACACTTACAGATTAAATATGGAGGCAACGATACAAAACACATTGAAATGGAACATTATGGAAAACGACATGTTAAAGGTCGTAACATTACAGCACAGGCTCTGCACAACGGACATGTAATTGCTCTTAACTGGGCTCAATTAGCATGACCAGCAGTAGCAGACATGACCGTCGTGTGATGGGATCACTTAAGCCACGGCGCCTGTCGACATGTTGACGCTCCAACTCGTGCGGACTCAGGAGTCATCACTACATTATTACCAGCCGGGACAGCGTGGCTGGTTGGTGTGTGCGTGAGTGTCATTATGGCAAAATGTGGTCCTGGAGACATGTGCTGTATCAGGAACTACCACACAGATGGTTTTGAGTACTTTGGCACATGTTTATATGTCTGTGGGCAGATTCTGTCACCACGATCGTGTCACAACCATGCAAGATACAGTCATGAATTATCTTAAGGGGAAGGAATGTTCATGAAACTATATTAATATGTGACTTTTTTTTTTTTTACAGTTCAACTGATGCACACAACAGTTAAAACAAAGGCAGTACACCCATTTACCGTCTACTGCCACTCAGAAAAAACTCAGGGTCTTCATGCACCTCATCAATATTTCTCTTCTCGTTGACTGACTGTTTTCTGATTGATTCAATAAAAATAAAGCAGATTTCAGTTAAAAACACTCAGGGAAACCAAATCCTGCAAAGGTTTGGATGGTAGGTCCAGGTGGGTGGGGCTTGGTGACTGCTTTGTTGTGACATCACAAAGTTACAGGAAGTCCTGACGGCTGGTTTTAAGGCTCAGTTTCTGAATACAGGCTGTGTGCATTTCTCTGTGGACTGAGGCTTTGATACTTTCACAGTATTAATATAGAAGCTAGAGCTGATCTATAATCAAAAACGACACGGACAACTCAGTTTATACAATATGGGACCTTGAAAGGAATAAATAAAACAAATACTGTTTGAAATCTGCAGCAAAACACTTAAAAACAAGGGAAAAAATTTAAAAACTAGCCATAAAAGTTTAAAAAACAGTTTCAAAAGGTTTTAGAAAGGGTTGAGAAGTGATTTGAAAGATGACAGAGGCAGTAGACAGAGCACCAAAGTCTGGTCTATTTAAAGATTGCTGCATATACCGCATCTTGATTCCTTGCCCTCACCCGAAACCTCAGGGTTCTGATCCTTACAGATTGTGATAAATTACACACCTGGCAATCAAGACTTTAGAACAGCCTACAGGAAGGAGTGGTTTTGAGGGAAGTCAGCCAGCTCGGTGCCAAACTTATGTAGGCCGAAAGTGAAAATGAATGAATTCATATGCTGAACTGAACTGAAGATAACTCATGTCAGGCTGCTATCTATGAGAAGCTTTACAGTCCATCAGTCAGCAGCAACACTGAGTTATTTGGTCAGTGCAGAATGTGCACCCATCAATTTCTACAGTATGTCAAAATCGAAGCAACAGCGGTGTGAACTGTAATGTTCATGAATCTACTCACATTGTTGTGTTTTATGCTGAAGGGATAGTTCACCTAAATTACAAGTATCCTTCCATGCAGATTCCATTACCTGAATGGAGGTGCTAAGGATAGAAGATGTCAAGATTGTAAAACCATTTGAGGCAAATGTGTGATTCCGACCAACCTGATTTCGTACCTGACTGTTTTTCTTTCGACGGCAAATTACAGTGAAATGTGTTCAGAGTGAGGTCTGTGGATTGTCCGGCGTAACCGCAACATCTTTTTTGGAAAGCTTTTCCAATGTTTCCAAAGCTTTGAGCACCGCAAATGAAATTCCATTCACCTTCATTATTGGGCCGGTGCCATGAAGCTCTGTGGTCGATATCGTGAAATCTGGCAAAACAATCTACAGTACATACCGCTACAGTAGGAGTACGTAGGGAAAATAATGTGTTATTGTGATTTAAGTGGAACTGACCCTTTAGAGTCTGTCAGTCATTTCACCTCGCAATCGTTCGCAGACTGGCAGGAGGGGAGCAATAAATGATAACACACGGTGCATATTTCTGCAACGTGACCAGCGCAGTTGTCTGCCAGACGGTTATAAATCACATCATCAGATCAGCTCAAGCTGCAAGAAAAGAGACAGATTTAAGAGTCTCTGCAGCTCTGCGGCACTCTGTTAGTCATTTTCCTCTTCATGGACACAGAGTGTGACAGTGCCACTGTTGCCACTGTTTCCAACACCATGACACAATGTCCCCTTCGCATGAGATCACATGTGTCTGGCAGTCTTTTCCTCTCCTGCGGGACCTCAAAGTGGATGTCTGTAATTGGAAATGGCGAGAGGGGGGACACAGACGTACAGTGTGTGATATACAACAGAGAGAACACACAACTGGAAATAATATAGTGCAGAGCGGAGAGAAGTGCAGGACCATATTCACCTTAGGAAATAACGTCTGTTCCAAGCTCTTCTTATGTCAGCCATATGAGTGAGTCCCTGTTTGCTTCTGCAAACGCTTCCAACTTTGGCTCACGTCAAAAAATCCAAGGAATGTTAATGAAAGGGCTGCTGAATGAAGGCGAATAGGGAAATGCAAAAAAAAAAAAAAGAAAAATGACGGAAACGGTGAGACGTTAAAGTCAGGTCAAGTGCATATTTGGGAAGTCACACACAAATCCTCAGCCATGATCATTTTTTCGCCTTTGCACGCTGCCAGTTCAGCGAGTGCCTGTACAGTACAAGTCCATGCACGGAGTGTTGCATGACTGACAGCACGTATATGAATAGAAGATGTAAACAAATAGAGAGATATTATAAAATGTGCAAGTTCTTACCTGCTGTGTAATTATAAGATTTGTGCAAATCTCAGCAATTATTATTTTCCTCTTCTGTCACCTGCAAAGCCATATGGCAGTCAAACCTGACTGTCAACGTAATACGCCTGTGAATGCCTCATAATGTAAGCTAAAACCAGTTATTTATATTACACAGCTTGTTGGGAGACCTGATGGATGTCGTTAATAACAGGCCGGTGTGTATGAGTGACAGCGAAGGAGGGATCAGAGTGTATCCAGAGATGAATTATGTCAGAAGACATATGAGATCCAGATGAGATTATAGAGAAGCCAGACAATGCACAGAGTATCCAGTGAAGGCGTTCGAACAGCTTCAATAAGTCCAAACATTTTACATTTAAACTACTAGAATTGAATTTCACTATTTCATTTCTGTTGCATGTGAAACCCGGCAGTAACCTTGCATGCATCACCTTTTCTCAGAGAGAGCTCCACCCCCTCCTTGAGAGGTAATGAGTAGGGTAATGACGTTAACACAGATTATACTGTGTATACATACTCATGGTAAGTGGAGAGATGTACCTACATGCAGGAGCTGTGAGCACTACAGGGCTAATCTGTTCTGTACCATGCCCTACTACTGATGCACTACTTATACACATAAGAGCATTTAAGAGAGGAAAATCGTAGTAACCAGCAACACTAGCAAGATGACTAGTGGCTGACAGCTAATTCGCTAATTCGCTAATGGCTGTGTTCGAAATCCCTCCCTTGTTCACTCATTCACTTAGACACTGTTTACTCAACAGTGATTATATATATATTTATTATAGTATGGATACATTTTACACACATTGAAACAAAACAAAATGGCGGACAGTAAATGCAGTACATTAGCCTATATTGTCAAAAAGGAGTCATTTTGAATGCCGCTACATATGAAGAAGATAAGTTTGATAGATTTTATGTTTTTAACACAGACTTTCAAACATGTTTAAGAGATAGTTTGACATTTTGGGAAGTTAAGTGTTCAGTATCGAGTTACAGCTATTGGGTGCATTAGCTTAGCATTGAGAACAGGGGGAAACAACTAGCTTGGCTCCCTTCAAATAGTTACGGCAATAATTGTCATTTTTTACATGTTTTTATGTTTGTGGACAGATTAAAAAGAAACAACGTATAATGTGTTAATTTGTGAGATTTAAAAATGCTTGACTTTTTTAAGTTAAGAGAATCAGGCTAGCTGTTTCTGCTGCCATTGTTTAAGCTAAGCTAACAGTCTCCTGGCTGTATCTCCGTACAGACTCTGGGGAAAAAAAGCAAATAAGTGTGTTTTCCTGAATGTCACTTTGTTCATTATCATTGTTAAGTTAAATATTGTTGATCTTCTTCATTTAAATACATGAATAAATTAATTCAAATGTATGCCATACTAGCTTACCCACTATTCTGCTCAAGCTTTGTGCGATTGTTTGACCTTCAAAACCCATAATTTTTGGGCAACTCAGAGTATAGCCAGACACACATATATTATATAAAAAAAAAAAAAAACAGGTGCAAAGCTTTCTAACACGTTATTGACTATATATTTGAGTTCTGCTAATCCGTACTCTTGGCGACACTCAAGATGGAAGCAAGCCGTTGTGCTGCTTCAGGTTTTCTTTGGAAGATCTATTGAATTTCACGCCAGCACCGCATTTGTTTTCTCCTAGCCTGGCTGCAAGAATCGTTTCACTTCCACCCAACAATGGATTCTGTGTTTCTCATTTTCCAAAAAGGATATTTAACATAGTTTTCGAAGGCCAAAGCAATTGCTCCATTAGAGTGTGTTCAAGACCACAGTGGTTATTTTCTCCGTACGAAAGCCCTGCACCATTATAAATAACAGGAATCAATATTTGAAGAACGTCTGGCTTGAATTCGTGGTCCAGCTTTGAAAATGTAGATGGCGAAAAGGAATGAGTTAGACTCACCCTTCCCTGAGTAGCTGTTGTTGAGATGCCCTTGAGCAAATGGTGAAGCTTTGGTGAAGCTGTTCACAGGCCAATGGAAAAATTCTGAAAAAAGATTAAATCAAGATCCAATCATTCGCTTCAGAGATATTGATTTGCACTAAGATGATGCCAACTTTTTGTTTTTTTTTTTGCTGTAAATAAGAAATAACATGGTGTTTGTGGTGAAAAAGAGGAAAAACAGTTGTGCTGACAAACCACATCTTGCTTTGATAAAAGTGAGTGTGTCCTGATAATTTAGTTTCTTTATCTGTGGTACTAAGTGAGAAAGTTTTACCTCTGTTATAAAACCATATCTGTTATAAAACCATTTTTAAAGATGATGTTTACCATACAGATTTCACTATACTGATACTGTTGTACTCGATTATATATAATCAACTCTTTAAGCCACGCTAGTTAAATGTCTAAACAGCTACTGTATGGACTGAATTGAAATGAAATGTTCATTCACATGAAAAGTTTTATTTGTCCACTTTTTCAAATATAATGACATTCCCATAAGCTGCAGGGCTAATTAGCAAAATATTGCATGCTATCACAATAAAAAAGATTTTGAGCATGCTAAACATTATATCTGCTAAACATCAACATGTTAAAGGAGCTACATAGCTAATGTTAGCATTATCAGCTATTTACTTACCAGTCTTTCCAAGAGCTTCAGCCATCGTTGTGTTTACAATACAAGAAGTTAGCTACATCATCTGAAAAGTGCTACTTCTTCAGGGAAGCCAGGAAGCTACAGTGACTCAGTATCGGAAAGTGACAAGACGGGCCAACCAGGCCGGGCTAGCTTGTTAGCATGCTAACTTCAGTAGAAGAAAAGAAGTGACAGAAATAGAAGCAAATCAAGAGACACCTCCTGTAAAAGAATGAAGTTTGATGCTGAACTCACAATGTTTCCTCTAGACTGGTGAGTAAACAGCTGTTAATGCTAACGTTAGCTATGAGGCAACTTATAAATAGCTTCTTTAACATTGTCATCATGTTAGCATGCTAAGTTTAGCATTAGCTGAAAGTAGTATAGAGCTGTTAGTGGGGCCGTACGCTCTCAGTCTTGTTTTATTATTAACTCTGTGTTATTAGATGAGTCAGGTCAATTAAGTCATCTGGTTGTCACATTCAGAATTTATAACCATGAGTTCATTGAGTTGACTCAATGTCCAGCTGTTCAATACATTTTCTTTGGATGCATTGTCACGTCAGAGCATGAAACCCGTTTTTTTTTTCATTTCTTATTTGAAGAAAATTCATCAAAAGGAACTCACGTCATTTTACATTTGTGTGTTAATTGATTATTTTCTGTGACTTAAATCAAAATAATGTAGGCATACTTCTGTACACTGTGTTCGTGTCATGTTATGATCATATTTCAGTACACAGGAAGCTTAAAAAGTTCCAGGGCGAGACCTTCTGACCCGCTTTATGTTCTGTGATGCCTCAGACAAAACCGCAGTACCTCGCCCATACTGCACACATCAGTGTGTGTCCGACCTCTTCGTTCAGAAGTCCAGAAAGCCGCTTTGTAAAAAGTGTATAGCTGTTTGGTGGTTGCTGTAACTTATAATATGCAATGTTTAAGTGCAGCTGCTATATGTCACCACCCACAAGCGGTCTGGCCAGACATTCTACGAAATATTCCATCACTCCAAACTCATTTCATTTTTCCACTCCTCCCTGGCTTCCCAGGCCTGTGACACTGTAAATAGTAATCCGTGAGGCTTCCGTCAGCCTGAAGATTGTGATTCCTGGAGCTTTCCTCTCCGTTTCCGAGCATTCCTCTTTTTGATGGTCGCATTGGCGTTTATGAGCACGGAAAGTTCCTACCTAATTAGGGGTGCGATGGGGAAAAGTCTTTGGGAAAGTGCAGGCCTGTCCACATCTCAAGAGCGGCCGGTGCACCGCAGGAGGAGAGGGGGAAAAAAAGAAAATTGACATTTCTTGCGAGTTGTTGATCCGTATCATGGCTGTATAAACCTGACTGAGTCACTGGAGGATGGGTCTGTCTTGTTTTTCTCAAGGGGCCTGGACAGTGGGCCAGTTCAATATGAGGGGAATTCAGAAGATGACCTCAGATGGGAGAGTGCCAGACAGACATCACCGCCAGTGTGGATCTCTTCGTCTCCTCCAAAAGGCCAAAGGAGTTTAATAATGTGTGTGTTGTACAAACAAACACTCCCGCTCGGTTGAGACTGGCTCCAAAAGTCATTGATAAAGTGAAAATGCCTCCAACTGAGAGCTTATTAGCCATCACCTGTGTACAAAGGCCCGGCTGCCCTGAAAGGAAATGATTAACTCGGCTGCCCCCAGGTGATGCTCGCCCATGCATCCAGTCTCATTAGTCGGCACCGTCTTCCTGTCAGACCCACTGCCGGCTTACAGGCTCAGCTCGGGATGCAGAACAAGCTGTTGCTGGGAAACGCTGACCCCGTTAAAGACCTACAGTACGAATTAGGAATCAGCAGAGAGCAGAAAAACAAACAGCTCTGCGGAGGTGATGAAGTGTCCACAGATTCACACACCGTGTCCTGACTGTCCCTTTCTTCACTGGTGAGCAGTCTTATGAATCACTACTTCAATTTTACTGATAAGATAAGAACCAAGATAAAATTATTCATAGAAACAAGTTGATATAACACCTTTTACCACTTAAATCACAAAAACTCTCCATATTTTCTCATTTATCTTTAGTTTCTTTTGTCATTCAGGTAGTTTGCTTAGTTTTTACTTGTACTTTCTGCTGAAAAGAAATAGTCCCTATAAAAGAAGGAACCCTCTAACTCAACATTAACCCAGGTGAGGGACCCAGGTGCAAAGATTCAGGCTACAAAATAAAGCCTCAACATTATCTAAAAGACTTGGCGCCACCTTAAAACCTTCATCATTTCACTTCTTATTCTGCTGTGTTGCATATTCCCTAAAAGATTTACAATTTAATAAAATTACCACACACTAAATGCCACACAGGGGCATTAGGGCCCATTCTGCCCTGTTGGCCATCCAGCCTTGGGGACATTGAATCAATCTTTTTATCTATGTGTACTTAGCAGCACAAGAAAAATGTTATTTGCTCCAGGTGTATCGGTGCAGGGGAAGAAATCTCACACAGATCTCTCAAAACGTGGACGCATGAAAAACCCAGTTCACGCTGGGATTTTGGATCATCTGAGACGACGGTTGACAAATGTGACCCCTCCCTCTCTGCCCTCCACTTTCTGATCTCTAGACCGTCAACTCAACTGACTTCTGTTAATCAATTCCACTACTACAAATTAAATTTTATCATCATCCAGAGAGTGTATACTGAAATAAAATCTCCTTATGTCATTTTTGCCTTTAAGTAAATGCTCCAAGTTGTTTTTCCATACAGAAACGATGGCTACTCTCGAACTCTGGAGATAGAGACAGCTTTCTTTCATTTGTACCACTCCCCCTCCTGCTCGATCGACATGTGTGCCAACATGTATGTGTGCTGAGGTGAGCGCTGTGTCACGTGTAATAGCCGCTGTATGATTAATGGATCAGAAAGGTAAACCGTGGCAGATCTTGGATCGCTGCTGCCGCTGGAGGAATTCAGCACTGAGGTGATGTTCCTTCTTATTGGAAAAGAAATGTAATTAGTCTTCTTTTCTAAGAGTTGTCAAGACTACTTAACAGCTGCAGTGTTTTTGACTAAGATCCAATTGCATTACTGTGCAGCGCCATGATTTTTCTCTTTTCTGCTCTGCAAGGCAAGCGGCAGGGGTCAAAGCTGAGGCGTGAGGAAGGGGCCGGGCTCGACGTGGCAAATGCCACTCACATGCCACTCTGCCGTCGGAGGGCAAAGCATCAATCTAAGTTTAAAGAAAGAGAAAAACTTTCCCACAATATCCCGCAGCAGCCACTATTTCTAACTGACGAGGTTGTTTTCACCAACTAAATATGAGAAGACGCTCTTTGGCTTTCACGTGGTCAGTACAGCCACCCTACTATATACGACATTAATATAGCAGCAGATCGTAACGTATAATGTCACTGCGGTGCACCCTGCCAGTTTAATGATGCAGAGTGACGCTGGCAGTAACAAGAAAATTGAAAACAGAGAAATCGCTTTTGCATATTCTGTCAGTCAGTGGTTCCTGTTTCTGTCTAATTTACAGTTTGGCTATAGGAGTGTGTGACAGCACCAATTAGTCTCCTATCAGGAGGATTTTCCATTCGTGTCAGTGAAGCGAGCTTTATAGCATCATATGACTCTGTGGACAAATTAAAGCACTGTACTGGTTTATTACAACTTGGGTCTTATTTCTGCAGTCCTGACCATCATTTCTATCAGCTGTGATAACATCGTACTCACCAAAGTATTTGCTAAGACGTGGGAACATTGTGACATCGCTACAATAAACCCTGATAAGCCGAGATACAGGAGCAGTCGGGAGGATCGGAGAGGCTGTAAACAGCTCTGGAGATAAAACTGAAAGTGAGCTCTGCCGCACTGTTTACTCAGCGTGATACATGTGAGTGCACTGAAGGCTCCGGTTTGAGAGACTGTATCCAGGTGTCTCTGCTTTAATGACGCAGCAGTTCGGAAGCAAATCTGTCTCACAAGATTCTGACATTTAAAAGCTTGTGAATTTCTTGCACTGAAATTATGTATCAGATTTTTTTTTTTTAATTCAACTTCAAATTGAAAATTTCAATAACTAATTTAATTCAGAATGAACTTCAACATCAGTCACATGACGAGTGGAACGTAACTCAATTGGCTGGATGTTGGTTTGCTGTGAAAGTTTATCTATTGCTAATCGTTGGCATCCCGGATGTCGAATCTGAATTTTTAACTCAAATTTTGGGATCTGAATTTGGCCTTGCTTAAATTTATCATTTGGAATTTGTGAACATCGAAAAATAAGAGTTGAGCAACAATGATATCATCACCAAAGCACAAAGCTTATTTTATTTAGCTTGACTCTAGTAAATATGAAGCATTCATGCATCTCCCAATAGTGATATATTTTAGCATTTGCTAATATCAATCGTCATTAGCTGCTGGTCATTCCAGACCAAGTAAGGCTGCAGCAGAAGCACGGTTAAAGGTAACAAATTGAGCGTGATAAATATGTGTTTTTAACTTCATCTGTGAGATTTCCAGACAGCTGCACAGTGCGGTATCATTTGGACTCGGCCATAGTGAGCGAGTGTCCTGTGCCAAAAACAGCAATGTAAACAGTCCTGGTCGGTGCTGCTCTTTTGATGTGATTTACGATTCTGAATATTGTATTTCGATAGAAGTCTCAGTCTTGGTCTTAGGAGGCAGTAAGGCAGAGAAAGGATAAAAATAGAGAGAAAGAAACTCGAAGAGACAGAGTAGGAAAAACAGAGCGGCTCATCAGGGTCTCATCACTCTCTCCTGTAATGACTGACATGTGTGAGCTATTAGACTCTGCTTTTCTTGACAGGAAAAGTGTTGCTCGAGCGGCTGAGAGAAGATGGGATACAGGCAGCCAACGCTCACCACCGACAGCATCAGACCAACTATAGCTTATAGCGGGCCGCACACGTAGCCCAGATATCCTCCACGACAGACTGGAGGAGGAAGTCAAGTTTCCCCCCGCGGGCACGATCAATGGCTCAGCCCCGAAGATCCTGCAAAGTCCAATCACCCACCAAAGGAAATTTTTCCTGACGGATAGCCCGAAGCAAACACTTAGAGCAGCCCCGTGCTGCACATGGAGGTTTTTGCAAATCATCCACAGATGATGACTCAGGGCTATTGGGATGAAAGGGTCATCATTATTTTAATGAAAGGATATCAATTAGGTGGAGAACAGGGACGGGAGGAATATTAACTGTTCTGCTGAAAATACAGATTTTTCTCCACATAAAGTGGTTTTTAAGTCAAACTGTGTCACAATCAAACAATGAGTTCTTGTTGCCGTTTTTCCACTGCCTGAGGAAATGATAATGGAAATGAGTTTAATAAAGAAATTAGTTCATTTATACCGCACTGTAAGTGATGAATCAACAGACACTTGGAGTTTTCAACAATGTTTTGTTGGTAACTATTAAAGTAGTAGAACAGCTGGTTATAAGCTAATGGGCTACCAGCAGCCTGTCAGCTTAGCTTAGCAATAAAGACTGGAAACTGGGGCTAGCTATTTCCCCATTTTAAATCTTTATGCTAGGCTAACTGTCTGCTGCACATGGCTGCATATCTATTGCACAGATGTGAGAGTGGTATTGTTCTTCTCACCTACCTCCAAAAATGTTTAACAATTTCTTTGAATGCAGAAACTGTATACTTCTTGTCTTGTTGCTTTGTTGAATTTTAAGCCATTATTTTTTTTTTTTTTTCTTAATGGGACAAACCACTTCCTCTCTTAGGTCTCATCACCTTAAGCTCCAAAGCGTGTGTGTCAACACTGACGACAAACAAACACCTTGTTGTGAACCTCAGTAGCAGTTTTCATTAGCAACTCTGTCAAAAAATAATAATAATTTAGCTGTACTGTGCTGTTATTATGACTCCGGGACATCCAGCTTAAACCCTACTGTTAGGTTAAGTGCCTGAAGCAGAAACTATTTCCCAGTGTAAACACTATACCTCCCAAAAGCCCTGGCTGCGAGGCAAGGAGATAAGCAGCAGTCATGATAAAATATCATAAAACTCTCTGTTCTTGCTGGGAATGCGAGCGCACAGGTCACAGCGTGGAATTTACAGAAGGCTTACTCTTAATGAGAAAAAAGACTGTTGTAAATCCTTTGGCAAACTCAGTCATGAAACATAGATTAGGGTGTTAGTCAGCTATTATCACTCCAAAGCTCCAACAGAAATCACCAAAGGCTCTTATGGTGTTAATGAAACTTATAACAAACTGGGTTTTTGTTTCATATTTAGCAAGTTGTGGCTTTTAAGTGCAAAAATGAGGGGAATTATATTTCTAATGTACACTTCAAAAGCACGTCACAGCATGCAGAACGCACTCACTCAACACTTTTTAAATTAAACCTCAGATAACGGGACTATTAAGCACCATTACCTAAAGGTACTGGGTAATTACAACCCCCCCCCCCCTCAGGCCTCCTATGAGTTGTCCCACTTGTGGCCCCACACTCTGCAAACACTTTGAAGCGAAGAAAAAAGAAAGAAAAAAGATGATATACAGCTGGTTCCACAGCCGTATGACCCCTCCCCATTTGTTTTCTACTGCAGGGCTGCAGTCCTCAGCTTCCCCCTGGAGCCTCAGTCCCTGACCCCAGTAGGGAGCTCACAGCACTGCTGGTAGGATTGGGCATGAAGGGGGATTTAACTGCCACGCACCTGGAAGGCAGAGAGGTGTTTCATATAAAATTGTCCCACATGGCCATTATAACATCTCCCCCTGGTGAGTGCTGGGAACTCAGGGGGGCTGTCAGCCTGGCAGGGAGGCTTAAAAAAAAAACTGCTTGTTGACAAAATTCTCTCCCCCCACAATAGCTCCCAATGTGTGCTCAAACTGGGAGCTATATCACAGGACTTATATGAACAAGGAAGGGGGGGGGGGGGGGGGGGGGGGCTGACGAGATTTTACAAAGGGGCCTACTGTACTGCATTGTGCCGCCATGCAGCTCCAGCACATGCACTTCCTCCATGCAAAAGCTTCAACAATAAACCATCCAGCAAAATGAGAGCCTGGTACTTTCCCACAAGATCTATTGACATTTTCCACGATTAAAGCCCCTAAGTCGCTGTAATGTAATCACATTACTGCCTAAAGGTCTGTACTTGATTGCACTGAACATTTTCCCAAACATACTAATGTCAGCTGGCTATTCTTCCCCTTCTCTGAATTTCTCACAGAAACGATTTGCTCGCTACGTGTTTCGTGGCTCAAAAGCAGCTCCTTCTCAGGTATAAATAACTCTTCAAATTCACTGAACTCACCAGTAATTTACATATGTCTATATTCTCAGATGTGCGCAAAAGGCTTTTAAGAGGCCGTAGAGAGGAACTACACTCACACAGGGAAAAGAACTTCATCCAGTCACTTAGAGTGATGAATACTCTCCACGTGATGATTTTTTCAATGCTCTCAGACATGTGTTATCCATAGCTCTCTGTCAGCACCTGTCTGCCCTTCTTTTTCACACAAGTCCAACCGGCCGTGATGCCACACGGAAACACCTTCTTCGCTCTGACGTCTACTGTTATTTCACATGCGGCCCGAAATGTGTTTGGAAAAAAAGAAGAGCCAGGAAGAATCCGAGGCAGCGCCACAAAGGCCTCATTGTTTAAGCAGTCTAATTGTCTTTTCAAGTATTGCCACAGTGAATCTCGGAGACGGATGACGGCTCACCTGTTCTTTCCATTCGTGCTCTCTTCTTGGACCCTCGCCGGTTGACCGCATCCACAGCGGCTCTGTTCAGCGAGAGGAGGGAACATGGAAACAGAAAATGCAGGAGGGTCACTCACTTTTCAAAAGCCTTCCACACTGCTCTATTTCAAACCTTTGGATGTTGTCGTCAGTATAAATCCCAAGTTTTGTATTCATCAGTTAGAATTGTAGGTTTAAAATAACTTCGCACTACGAGGCTTCAATACACTGAAATAAATAATGTTAAAGTAAAACAAAAATACATGCTGTTAAATATATTGTCATGATGCCAAAGAGAAGAAGAACTCCAACATCCTCTGTGGAAAGAAGCTGATAATCCCAGAGTCCTGTTCAAAACCATCAACTATATGGTCACAATCTGAATAGTGTCCACAAGTGTTTTTGCAGAACATTATGATGTCACAGTGAAGTTGACCTTTGACCTTTTGCATATAAAATGTCATCACTTCATCATTTTATCCTATTTGACATTTGTGCTAAACTGTGTCATAATTAGCGTATGAATTTGTGAATCACAGTGACCTTTGACCTTTGACCGCCAAATTCTAATCAGTTCATCCCTGAGTCCAAGTGAATGTTTGTGTGACAAGGTTTATGACAAAATACCTGCAGAACTAATGGCTTTAACTCCAGTCTCAGCTTTGCTTTGTATTTGACTGACTTGTTTTGTCTTTTCTGTTTTGTAATCTGTTCTGAAGTCAGTCATTCATTTAAGGGAAACGCCAGAGACTGTGAAGATAAAGCTCAGTTTACACGGCATGGGGAGGACTTCCCAGTCCGTGAAGCGAATCGTACACCCTGAGTTAACCCTGATGACATCATCAGATGACCCTGATGACGTTATCGGGTTGATCTCGACATGGGCTTGGAGATGACAGATTTTGATGAGAAAGCCGGATTATAACCCCGAGGTGTGAAGATTGAATAGAGATTAAATTCTCCATGAAAGGAATGTCTAGCAAACTATCAGATGCATTATGGGAAATGTTTGACCTGTTCCTATGACTACAAGTCACAAAATCTTTGCTTCTGCTGCACCAAGTTTTTTTTTTTTTTTTTCTACTGTAATCCAGTTCATTTTAATTATTTGACAGTTCTTTTCCCCTTTGTAACTGTGTTTTATAAAAATCTTATTGTCTTTGGATAATTTTCAAGGAGGAAAAAGTATTTTAAAGGGTATAGCTTGAATCTCAGCTACTACTGCGTGAAAAACGTATTTGTCCTACAAGGAATGAAGTTCTTTGAGGTGCTAAAATTTAATTGCTTTTCATTTTGTTATCATAGTTGTTCATTTATTCCCCTCAAACACTTTGACTTCTTAAATCTTTCTATGACTCCCTTGATGTATGAGATGTTTTCATGATTTTCCCAAATAAAAGGCACGACATGCCATACGAGAGGAATAAATTATTTAAAAGTGTGAGATAAATGGGGACTTCAGATCTTGAGAGCTTTCCAGCCCATATCCTTAAAAGAGCAACAATAATCACAGATATCCTTTTGATGGGAGCTCCTTCACTTTGGACTCCAGGCTCAATTTGTAATGCTTCTTGAATGTTTGGTTTATTCTTTTTGAGAGAAGCCAAGTCCCACAGCCTTTGGTGCAGAAAAATAAACCAAAAAGAATTGTTGAATAATCTTGTTAATCACTGCTTCATCAGTTTCCTTTGTTTCCTTTCCACATGGAGAACGAGTCTGTACAGACGGTATGTCCAGAACCATTTTTTCTGACATGTCTGGCCTTATTGAGAGTAGTTAGTTTATATTCACAGAGAACATGGGAAACGAGAGGGGGGTGAGGGTGATTACATGCAGTGATGGCATTGTGGTTGCATGCGAGTCCTCACTACTAGACCTTCCTCCTTCCCTCAAATGTCATTTTAAAGAAAAATAAAGATGAACATCAAAGAATAAGTCTGGTAGTATCATTGTATCCCATAAAAAGACAAACAAGTAGTTTCATTAAAAACTTTTATTTAATTTTTTCCTCTGTATCCAACAAGACTAAAAGTCTACAGTTGCTCAACTGACAGAGCAACGTTGCTAACGTGGCTAACAACTATTAACAGCATCTCTATGAGCCACACCATTACACTGTCTGACCCATTTCAATGAATGTGGGCAGTTTAGTTTATGTCAATCCCAAATACACCTTGTTTTACTCACTTTAACTCAGTGTATATTAATCCCCAGATGAAAATAGTCCCCCAACAAATGTACTATTATAGAAGTATCATAGAATCCACTATACAAATGCCAGATTGGCAACACTGACTGTAAAACATTGTTGATTATGGTCTTTTCATTTATGCCAGCATTATCCTTTAACCTTCTGAGGTTGACGGATGTTTCTATTAATATCATGTGATAATACAGCGTAGAAATATGGTTTAAATTTTATCAGAATCTGTGTAATCTCCACTTTCTGTTTGATAAGACTTGTGAGATCGTACATGACTCATAACTGGAGGTAGAAGGCCTCGAAAACAGGCAACACTTTGCATTTTAGGCATTTATTATACATTTATATACTATCTAAGTCAGTTAAGACTTTGGTAAACCAATTTCAAGCATCAAAACAATTCACCCACATCAGTAAAGGTATGTTTTCACAAGAGATTTGAAGAATTTCAAAAAACTGAGCTTAAAATTTTCAGCATTTGGGCCAAATTACCTTTTTGCACAGTGCAAAGAGAGTTAAAAAAAAAAAAAGGGGCGTCATTATAGAAAGAGCTGAGATAGTTCTGAAAATTGAGATATAAAACACTTATATACACGTATCTTAATAAATAATGTAGAAATCAAGAAAATACTCTTAGACCTCCGTTAAAGATGCAAGTGTGAAGTTAAATCAGCAGCAGTAACAACAGCAGCCAGGTCTATAAAACACTCAGCAAGAAGCTATTGCACAATAATAGCTCACAATAATGCCATAACATTGCAATAAACATGTCCAAAAGCCCATTGCGCACGGCACACAATAAGATATCTGAACACGCACATTTTTTTCCAACAAAAAGGTATATCCGTGTGATGTTAGTAAGTAATTGACAGCTGAATATTAAACTGCCCGGCGGCAGCTTAAACCAAATAACTTACTTTGAGCTGCAGGTGAGGTGGTCCAGTAGTTATAACAATCCAAACGCGGCCTCAGGTGTTGTGGAAATGAAGTCTCTCGTGAGGGCGTGGATGTCCAATGAGTTTAAAAATGTCAGTGTGGACCTTCAAGGTGAGTTAGTCTCTTCTGGACCAAGGTGTTGTTGTAGCCATGTTTTCACGCGATGCCAGGTGGAGAAGGTCCCGCTCCATGGACAGGTGAAGGGGCACCGAATCAACACACAACCTGACCACACTCCGCCACGTAATGAAGCAGCTTACATTTAACCAGCTAACCAAGTTAGTGCAGCTAAATGCGCGGCTGAAAGTTGTGAACCGAAAACTCATTAAAAATAAAGAACTAACAGCAAAACTGTCTGTGCAAAATTCCCCCTCCACAGACAAATGTTGAAATAATAATATAAATTTAACACAACTGAGTCAATAGACTTATGATCCAAACTGTCCTCCGGTGCTCGACCTCCCGGCCTGCCGCGTGATCAATCACTGCAGACCAGGCATGTCAATCAAACAGGAGCTCCGCCAAAAATACCTGTTTTTAATATCTAATTAATTAGATCATTATTTTCAGATGGACCAGCAGAACGCTGAAAGGGAGGTGCGAATTTAGCCAACACCGTAATGAGTTCTGGAAAAAATCTATAGACTGAGTATTTCATGAGAGAATTTGGTGTTTTTATAATGAGTGTGTATTGGAACCAGAGTTTTTTGGAGCCCGCCCCCAGCGGAACCTCGGTGGTATTACACATCAAGGCACTTTATTTATATTTATTTATTTATATTTTATATACAGTCTGTGATGTCAACACAATAAAAAAAAAAAATTATGCAACAGTTAGTTCCGACCAAGTTATTTGATTGGACGAGAGGTATTCTAGTACAACCGCACTGGGACTTCTAACTACATGTATCACTCCGCGTCTATTAACCGTTAATCGGCGTAACATTAACGTGCGTCATCCATCTTATATTGTAACAAACTTTGCTAAGATAAATATATTTTTGAATTAAATGCTGTCTGGTCGTCAGAAGAGGATGAAGGGAAGAAGCCTTGATACCTCAGCGCACACCTGAGGAAAGGTGTAAGCAAAAAGTAGCAAGCTAGTGTGTTTCCGGTAAGGAAAAATTTTTTGTTGCTAGGCAACGGTCCAGTATAAGCCCAGTCGCGGAATTATTTGTGTTGGCGTTGCAAAATAAATGATGAATTAAAAAAAACAAATCGTAATCTGTTGTTGCTTATTTAACTAATATGGCGTTCGTAGGACTTTAATATTGTATAACACTAGTGTGATGTTGCTTAATTATGCTCTCGCCACTAGGGGGTGGTGCAGGTTCCCGCGGCCATGGCTGAGGTGCACCTGCAGTATCACAGGTGTAAACCCTGCCTGGTTCTCTCCTTTTACACTGCAATCAAAAAAAAAAAACAGATTTCACTGAGGATGAATCTCAACACTGAATGCCAAAACCTCTTGCTTGAATCCCAAATTGACAATTTCCTTGATAATCAGAGGAAGTTGGCTTCATTTTGATGGTCTATTACTCCAAATTAAAAGCCTGCCTTTTGAACATGGGCACTTTAAGCACTTGAACTCACATTCTGAAGTCTATATTTGTAACTCGTGCTCGTTGGCACGCCAAGGAATGTGCCAGTATCAACACGCTTAAATTCCACAAAAAAAAAATTCCAGCTAAATGGCCCATTCACAAACAAATCCAGCCTGTCCTGGCCTGATGTGCGCCCTGACACCGGAGCTGATGCAGCAGCACGCTGATTTACTGTTACCCTGCGCTCCGGACTCAGGTGGGCTTACACCTTGTTGTGTAACTGTATCTACCTGGCGGCAGGTATTGTGTTTGGTGGCGTCCTGTGAGACACGGTGCCATAAAGGACCTGGTTTTCCCGACTGAGAGGGACAAAGGAGAAGCCTGGGAACTGAAACACAGTAGGCAGCCTCTAGTGGAAACTCTAAAGCTGTGATCTGCTCCCAAGTCACTGCGTTGTTTTTGTCATTATAGCGCCCTATAATGTAGACGAGCCTTCCCCCTGTATGATCTAGCTGTGCCTGTGGAGGGTAAAAGCAGGACACAGCTCTTTTTCTCAGTGGTTTGCCTGAACATGACTGAGTGACACTGTGCAGTTTCATGAAGGAGCTCGCCAGACTTTAGATATGGAAGGAGTGTTTACTCCTGCGCCAGAAGGAGAATGAAACATGGTTTTATTTTAGTGGAGTTTACAGACGGTATTTTGTCAGTTGTCAGTTCAAAGGCCCTTCAGCTCGAGCATTGCCTGTTTCCATGTGCGTTCACTTACACAGGTCTCACTTCATGGAAAACATTTCAAGGGAATAAACCCTATACACAAATGATTGTCAAAATAAATTCACATAGCCCACAGCTGAACCGAGGCAGCGTCTGAACTCGTCACGTGATAAAGAGTTAACGGTGTTTCGCAACATAAAGCGTCGCATTTTTAAAGGATAACTCCCGTTGTTTTGGCCACTGTTTCCATCAGTAAAATAATTACTGAATCAAATCGACAAAAAAATGAATCACCAGTCATTCTGCTAATCAATTTTTTTTTATTATTTATTTATGCCACAGTGCCAAATACTTTCTGATTTCTGCTTTTCCATTGTGAGGATTTGCTGCTCCTCTCTGTTTCACATCACTGTAAATCAAATACTTTTGGGTTTGTCAAACAAAACAAGCAACTTGAAGATCTGGGAAAATATGAAAGGGCATGTTTTATTTGACATTTTACAGCCTTTACAGACAAGAAACAATTGACAGATCTTCCAAAAGCTTTTTGTCAGAGTGTGTTTCCAGGTGTGGAAAAAAGTTGTATAAAGCCTTTTGTGTCTGGAGAGCGACTGTGAGGCGCACCACGTTTGAGCAAACTGTGATATCAGCAAAGGGAAGTAAACATTGGAATAAGGGAGTGTCCTACATATCCCACCTCCAAGACATACCTCAAACATTGGCTCAAGTCAAACCAGATCTGTGATCCCTTTTAACTCAGTATGCAGCAAAATGTATTTGACTTTTTATTTGTGTATTTTATATTTGTATTTGTGTTGTATTTGTGTATTTTTTGCTACAATCTGGCATGTTTACATCATGTGGCCTATTTTATACTGATGTTCATTAGAGGGGTAGTTCGGGTCATTTGACTTGAGGTCGGTGCGTTACCTGCAGCAGATTCGGACAGCAGAAAAACGTACTTCAAAAAATACCCAAGGAAAAAAAAAGTGTACGTTTTATTTTGAAAATTTTCACCACTTTATCTTGCTGTCAAACAGCGCTTTTACTTTGAAACTCCAGTTTTCTTGAACTACCTTATTCCTTTTCAAATGAACAAACAGATGAAATAAAACAGCGCCTCCGGTGATGTCACTTGAGTCAGTGTCGGTTGGGTCTGAAGAAAATGAAAGAGTTAGAAAAAAGTGATCATACCTCTCATCCTCTGCTCCAGACGTTACATTAGCCACCACCTGCATGACACACCTGAATCTCCTATCAACCTGTTTGGCGGTCGAGCTGCATTGTGGGTAATGTTGGTGCTATAGTTTTAAAGGAGTTGGGGGTTGGCTAACAGTGAGACTCCACAGACTGAAGAAGAGGAGCGAACGTGATGTAATCGCTGCTTTTCTACAGAGTTAGCATTAAGATGCTAATGGTGTGTGGGCTAACAACAAAAAAATGAAAAAACAAAAAGGTGAAGGCGTCATCATCTGACTGATGATCACAGATTATATCACTGTGCTCCCAGACCTCCGCAATTACTTTGGTGAGTACAGTGTCGTCGCACTTGAGTGAACTACAAAAACAAAACCCAAGTTGTTAAATAAATCACAATTATCCTCGTCTTTATTGCTCAAGATCTAATTTATTCCCCTTTCAAATCTGCAAACAAGCGATGAGCTGAATCACTGTGGCCCTAGGTTTTTTTTTTCTATATTTCCCTGGATGACAGGGGCTGCCTGGTGCTCTGGTCCTCCTCATCCAGCTGCTGAGCAGAGAGGAATCCCTGGTATGACTCAGAAGGGCTCATGTGTTAACTTGTGTTTGGCCGTACAGCTCTCTATCCCTCCGAGCTCTCTGTCATCTGTGATATTGCTGAAATTGGCTTGGGAAAGAAAAAAAAAGAAAAAAAAAAAGAAAAGAAAGTGAGTGAGAGTGCTGCAGACCAGACTTTCCTCCGTTGTAAATCACTCTAACAGTTTGACTCATCTGAAGATAACAAGCATGCACATATGCACGGGGTAGATGCGCACAAACACACACACACTTGAAAAACACAGACACAAGCTGGGTGATTGAAGATCTGGGACTGGGACCAGGGTATTTCCTGAGGCTGTGATGGTAGGAGTGGCCTGGCCTGTCGCAGCTTGGCAGCTCTCGGTCCATTTGCTGAACTCCCATCAGTGCGTCTCTTCTCTGTGACACCTTTCCAAAATGACAAAGAGGAGCTCTCTGGGGAGATGAAGCTAAAATACCTCCTGCATTAGCATTTCTCTTCTTTGTTGATTCCCAGCCTCAGTCCTGGCTTTCCTTCCCTCCCATCATCCAGCACCACCTCTCCGTCTCTTTCTCTCTCTCTCTCTCTCTCTCCCACTGTCTCTCTTTTCGGCTCCATCTGAACGAGTGCCACACTCCCACACAGTGAATGCTCTGAGCCACACATACCCTGTGACCCCGCCCGGCCGCTGTGCTATAAAAAGCCAGTCAGTTTTCATCCAAACCCATGGAAATCAGTAGCAGCGCCAGCCGCCACCCTTACTTAACCCTCCAGTCTACTTCCTGCCAAGGAGCTGCCATTTGTGCCACTGTGCGAGCTCTGCAGAGTACAGGGTGTTGTGAAACTTTGCATCTATTATGATTTTATGCAGTGTTGTTTTTAGCCAAGGCTGAACTCTAGATAGCTGCGCAAACAGTTTATGTAGTTTTTTTTTTGTTGTTTTTTTTTTTTTTATGCAAAGCAAACAGGCAGCAGCTTTTCTTTCTTCAGCAACGGTGATCTTTAGTTAAAGGGAGAAAAGTCTTAAAACCTCTCATTTCTCTTTCTGCTGTTTAGCCATTTATCCATTTCTCAGGTAAAAGTAGCAGTACCGCTCTGTACAAATACTAAGTAAAAGTACTGATTGTGCAGAGTGCTGTATGATATAGCGTCATTTCAGAAAGTATTCAGACCCCCTTCACTTTTTGCATTTAATTCTGTTGTAAATTTAATTTTAAATGGATAAAATTGCCCTTTTTTGCCCATCAATCAACATTCAATAGCCCTTTCTTTATTATTATCTTTATTTGGTGAAGCAAGACATATACATATACATACATACATATATATATAGGTGGGGTGGGGGTGTGAGGGGGGAGTCTGCACCATCCACTGATGGGAGAGCTGCTACTGGGGAGGTGGCAGTTGTTTGTTTAGTTATAGTGATACAGGGCGCAGCACCGGGACGTGTTGTTTGGTTTGGTTTTGTATTGTTATTGAACAGTAATACGGGGCTGCCCCTTCACTCAATAACCCTTACTGACAAAGTGAAAACATTAAAATATTTTAAAGATTTCTACTGAAAAACTGAAATTTTGCATATTCTGATGCTTTACTGTGAAACTCCAAACTGTGTTTTCTTTCATTTTCCCTGAGATGTGTCTTTGAAACATTCGTAATTGGACATAGTTTAGAAACACCTGTGTATTTAAGGTCCTACGATTCGGACTGCATGTCAGGACAAAAGTCCAAGGAGCTCTCTCCAGACCTCCACAATAAAATTTTGTGGCGAGGCACAGATCAGGGCAGAGGTTTAAAACCGTTTCTAAAGGCTTGAGTGTTCCCAGGAGCACAGTGAGCTGAATGATTGTGAAATGGATTAGAAGTTCTTCTGGAGTTGGCCGTCCGGCAAAACTGAGAAACCGGACAAGAAGGGCCTTCGGTCAGGGAGGGTCGCGTCTCCACCGTACAGACATCAGAGTGGTGTCCATCTTCTCATCTGTCTCTCGGGAAGATATACGATGCATCATATTTTATAAGTTATTCCAGATGTTTTACAGGTAAAATCTTAATCTGCAAAGACACTAGTCATTACTGCTACATAGATTTTCGTGACACAAACTGAAGCTGAAGCAGATGATACATAATGTGACAGAGCAGGGAAACCAGAGAGGTAAAATAGACATCATGACACAATAACTCCAGGAATTCAGTGATGATATATAAAACAGTGTAAGACTTGGCGCCTTGTTTGAAATTCGTACCTGCAGGAGGACGGTTGTTGTTGGCCGGCCGCCTCCTGAGAGAAAAACCCAGGCGCTCCGGATGTTTTCCGCGCTGCGGCGGCCTCACTTGCCCCCGTAGGTTTGGACGCGCTTGAGGTTTTAAAAGCAACTAATTAAAGTTTGCTAAGAGAAAATTAACGTTGCTCAAATGTCACCTTGAGGAGGGGGGGGGGGGGGGTTTTGGGCTGTGATGTGGGCAGAGGGTCAAGCTTTTGAACGGGAGGGATGGAGGGTGGATGGATGGAGCGGCGGTGGCGGAGGGCGTGAAATGGAGCGGTGAACCAAAGGCCTGAGTGAAGAGTGTTTATCCTCCCTTTCCTTTCATTAGGGGCCGTAAGTAAAGCACAGATATACACTGTTTCACACAGAATAATACACAGCTGCCAATAATCACACTAATCCCAAAATATTTTCTCATGTGTGTGTGTGTGTGTGTGTGTGTGTGTGTGTGTGCGGCAACGACAGAAGACGCTCTTCATGTTTAAGCTTAATTAAAAACAGACATATTAATATATTATCTAAGCAGAGATGGATGGATCTTCATCCAGCTGACGAGGCGATCTACTCTCTCTTGAAGCCAAACACATGGAAGAATGTTCCCGTCTTTCCCTCCGCTGGCACGTGAACATCTCATCCGACGCCGCTTTAAGTATCACTTCTGAGCATAATGACAGCGTTTCTGAGCAAACCGTGCGTTTTATATCACAGCGCAGAGACTCCATGCTGCAGTGTTTAGAGCTCGTGCACCGGCTCTTCCTCCATGACTGTGTGCACGGTCGTCGCAGGGTCACGCTGCTGCCCTGTGTTTACTTACTTCCTCGGTTATTGTGCGGACAGGTTTATTCAGTAAGGAGTACATTTATAGAGAGTTTGGTGCGAGAGACTTCAAATGACTGTCAGAAAGATTTTCTTTGACGCGAGGTGATGTGTGTTAAAAGATCGAGAAGCGGAATTCAGTTTTTTACAGACTGGGTCTTGTTCTCTTAGTTTTTAGGTTCGTAAAGCAAATTGTGATATTTTTAAACAAACATACAGGCGTTAGACGACAGTGTAAGATACTGGGAAATGAGCGTTTCAGATGAAAATATTGATATCAATCTCATCAAAGGGGAAACTCATTGATTTTTACACATTAAAGTCTGTTGATCTCAGGGAGTGTTGCTGCATATGTGAAACTACAATCACCGCCTCGTGGTTGTCTGCCTCCGCCACTCAGAGTAGCCTCAGGTTACTTCCCTGTTTATACAGAGTCACGTAAAATATTAACCATTTGTGTGTGTGTTTTCTGAGGTCACCATGACCTTTGACCTTTGACCAGCAGAGTCCAAGTGAACGTTTGCACAAAATTTGAAGCGATTCTCTTAGAAGTTCTCGAGATGTTGCGTTCACAAGGCCAAAATTGTGTTTTGCGAGATCACTGTGACCTTGACCTTTGACCTTTAGCACCCAAAATCGCATCAGTCCATTCTTGAGTCCTACTGAATGTTTGTGCCAAAATTCGACGCAGTTCCATCGAGGCGTTACTGAGATATCGTGTCCACAAGCATGTGACGATTTGACAGGAAATACAGGAATAGAGGAGCAGGGCGACGACACTGAGCGAAGTTTCCGACCAGCAGGAAGTCGAACCGAGGACTCGCTGCTCGCGGCAAATCTGCGCCCCTGACGACTCAGCTACAGGGTCGCCCCCAGGTGAGCAGGTTTTAAGGTGGTTTGATATAAAGTATGGAAGGGAAGGGGAGGCAGGCGGCAGGTAGAGTTCGGCTGGAGGTTGCAGCTTGAGTGTTTGCAGGGAGATCTGCGGCTGGGACAGTGGGACGGTGGGACAGTGGGACGGTGTGACAGTGGGACAGTGTGACAGTGGGACAGTGTGATGGGTGACGGCAGACGCACTGTTAGCAAACGGGCGCGAGGGAAACAGCAACTCACACTGGAATTTACTCAAGGAAAGAAAAGTGGCGGAGAGCATTTCTACTGAATCGTAGACTGAACAACCTGGCGACGAGCGGAGGGGGAAGCCGGAGTTCTCGAACTTTGAGCCTGATGAGATGATTAACCGCAGGTGTGAAGTGGAGCCAGGAGCAGAGAAGCCAAGCAGCCCAAAACACACACACACACACACACACACACACACACACACACACAGAGGAGGAGGAGACACTCGGGAGAACAGTTAAACGGAAACAGAAACACAAGGGAATAAAAAAAAACTGTGACACAAACCACTTCATGTGTTGTCAGTCGACGTCGGCTCCAGGCTACATCAGCCACTAATATAACTCTGGCAGTCGTGTTGCATCATGGGTAATAACGGCTTTTAAACTGTCCGTTGTGAGTCTGACGTGTTATAGGGGAGTAGATACAGAGCTAGAGTCGATGCGTGGTTAGACTAGCTTAGCATAACGACATAGCATGGCTCTGAAAATATGCTCGACGAGAGCTGTTCCCGTTTACCCGGGAAGTCGGATGTTGGAGCCAGGAATGATGTAACACCTGAGGTCGGGTGTTGTTGTTGTTGTTGTTGTTGTTGTTGTTATACAAACACCACAGCAACATGTCCACAGATACAGACAGAAGTGCCAATAAACAGTATGTCACTGCAGCTCTCACTCCCGTTGATGCGCAGATCAGCCATCTTGGATTTTGAGGTCAGGGTTGATGAGGTTTGTCAGAGATCCGACTTCAGGGAAGGTGTTCCAGTTCCAACAACTAGACCGAGCCCGCAATGTCTCACAACTACAGCACTGATTGCGGTTGAAACCTCGTACAGACATTTCTGATCCACTGGGAATGAAACCTAATAACGCCGACTTTAACCCCTTGACTTTTCCTCATGACGTTCATATTTGCACCCGGGAACGCTGCCGGTGAGTTTCGGGGAAACGAAGCGTCACACCAGATTTCCGAATCAACATAATTTTCACATTAATCATTTCAAACACTTATTCCTGAGTCTGACTGAAACAGAAGCCCCCTGGAACGGCCAGTATGACTAACTACATAGAGATGACATCTGCTATAAACAGAACCTTGACTTTATGGCTAACATGTTAGCAAACCGCCCTGTTTACACATTAGCATTCATGTCTTTGGCAAACCTGTGCACTAATCAGTCTCCTTTTACGTCTGGCCTTCTCCAACTGCTCCTGCCGGCTGAGTTAAAGTACAATCCACCAGATGAAACCGGACAGTACTGACACTAATTATAAACCCCTTTGGCAAGTAGAACCGGATCCACCGGTAAAGACAGAATCAGCGTCTTGATCAACGAAGCGCGTCGAAAGCGATCTGGATAAGTTTGTTCGGTGACATGCCAAAAAAACAAAACAAAAACAGACTTCTGTAAAAAACACGAGCCCATTGGTCGTCCGTGCAGCTTATCATTATTATTATCTTTAAGCTACATAAATCAGTAGCTGCTCCTTCTTATACAGTGAACATGAACACACTCGAGTTTTTGGTGAAGGTGGCAGTAATGCACCATAAAGCTGCGTGCCAACCGCCAAAAAAACATCAGAAGAAGAACTGTTTCACGGCAGCGCCCAATGGTTTCAGGCGCCCGGTGTGCGTTTGCAGACTAGCGCTTGGTATTCAAATTCAAACAACGCGGGGGTGCGGAGCCCCGTCAGACTCCAAGTGTTTGATTATAACAAAGCCGTCTGTGAGTCGGTGGTGGTGAACAGTAACGTGCTAACGGCCGGCGGACGGGGATACATGTGGGTGTAGGAATCACTCAGAGCAGCTCATCTGAATCTGTGTGAACTGAACTCTGAGAAACTTCAACACTGATAGAAGTTATCTGCTCATTATGTGTTGCTGAGAACGATCCCAGAGGACAAGAGCAGGGTCTCGGTGAGGAGGAGGACGGGATGAGATTTCACCCCCGGGGATCTTCCTCTGGCATGTGTAGACACACAGAAAGCAGAATTTCACACAGGGCCGACAGCAGCCCGGGAGGAATCGGTGAGTGTTCGAAAAGTGTTTTCTGAAGCCCCTTTTTTTTTTTTTTGCCATAAAATGAATCTGATAGACCAACTGGGTTTTGGATACTGCAGCGCTTTTTCCCACTGAATTCTCCACTTGGCCCCTTGATGCCTGCATTTATTCAAGTTTGAGGAACTGTTCTGTTAATCCTGCACTTCTGTAACTTGCTGAAATTGTTGTTTACAAAGCTGGAAGGGAAATTAATATGAAATCTTCTGGGACTTTTAAAAAAATAAAAAATAAATAAATAAAACTGAAGGGAAATCCCTTTTCCACCTGATATCACTTGTGCCTCCGCAGTGTTTAATAAATAAGTACTCACCTATTTCTGCTTTTTAGACAACTCCAGATTTACAACCCGATGTCTTTTGGAGTGTGTTTCATATCCTCTCTGACCGCTCTTGCTCTTATTACATTCACAGGGCGCAGTAGCTTGAGTTGTTAAGTGGACACACGGTCACGCACAGCCCCTGGCTGAGATTGGACGAATTAGATCTGCAGGGATGTGCGGGGTCCGCACGCCTCGGCGATCATGGTTTCGCATATGGCAAAACCGTTTAAGCCGAAAAAGATCATCCCTGTCCTGTGTTCACTGAGGCAAATGAAGATGATAATACGCACTTGTGAGGGATCATCACAGACCTGATGAGGAGCAGAGACGCAGCCAATGAGCAGCTAGTTAAGTCACTGTGTTTCTCTGGTATAAAATAAATACAAAAGCAGATTTAAAATATAAAAAAAAAAAAATAGAAAATATGGAAATTAGCTTCTATCAGCACATGGGTACTTTTTTTTTTTTTTTACAGCCCATGGTTTGAACCTCTAAATGGATGTTTATTGCCAATGCTGAGTTAAAGATGGATGTTTTATGTGTGCATCCCCATATAGCTTTCTGTTTTTTTTCTTTCCTATAACTGTGAATGAGCCACTGGGGATGTGGGGACTGGGTCAGGAAATACCGATGTGGAAGGCAGTGAGTCTCCTTAGGATTCCTCTGGCTGGGAGGCCCTCTCTGACTGGCCAGGCTGGAATCTGCAGGAAAGAGGAAACAGGTCGGTTAATGCACCTAGTGATCCCTCTCATCAGACTGCTGCAACCTTTCAAAGGCAGAGAGAGAGAGAGAGAGAGAGAACCAAATACCATTTTTTCCCAGAGAGGAACTAGGGCTCAGCATTCCTGGCATTGCCACTGGCCTCCAAACAATCCATACTCTATCCTGTGTGTGCCGGGAGAGTGAATGGCCGCAGTGTGTGAGACTCACAGGACCAGTTTGCCCCGGCGGAGGGAGAGCAGCCAATGTTGCCGGCGCACTCAGAGCCCCGGACCTGGCCCGGCCTCCGTCCCCTAGCTGTTAAGCCAAACACTGGGACGTCTGAGACGGCACTGTTGAGCCACCGCACAGGCCAGACCACGGCTCAAAACACACTCCAGAAAATAAACAGGCCAGGGCCCAAGAAGAGCAAATATTTGATCAATCTGAGAAAGGCGAAAAAAGAGGATGAATGTGCCGAGGTGCAAGAGGGAGGGAGAGGAGAGGAAGGAGAGGAGGGGAGGCGAGGATGGCTGGAGATGAGAGAAGCTGCCATTGTATAATTCACACTTTGTGAAATGAAATGTAGATTAAATGGGGGGGGGGGGGGGGGGGGGGGGTGATTATGCAGCTGGTAATGAAGCCGACACAGAACTGACGACACGATGATTGATGTTTTTGACCGTGAGGAAAAGAGTCCACGGCTGTGAAAAAACTAAAACATGTGTGACGTGACTTCATGACGTTCGGGCGGTGAACCGACCTGCAGGTCCAGTTTCTGCGTAGAAACCTGAAAATTCACTTACTAGCTTTTTTCCATAGCTTTCATCTGCAACTTGTGGCTTTCATTAGTGAAAAGGAAATTCCTCAGTTGTCATAGTGATGGCTCAGGTGTAAACACAATGCTGCACACGATACCTGTGCTGCTGATGAAGGCCACAAGATCTTGTTGAAAGTTGCAGAAAAATTTAGTAAGTGGACATTGAGTTATGATTCAACTGATGAAGGACATGAGATGCTTTTGAGAGCTCTAGAAAAAGCCAGTAAGTTCATTTATTTAGTTTTGCTTTGTTTCCATAAACTATTTCCAAGAGTGAACATTCACATTCAACAAATGGAGGCTGTGAGATCCGGTTGAAAGCTATTCAAAAAAAAAAAAAAAAAAGCTAGCAAGTGGACCTTGAGTTTTTTTTTGTGTATTTGTTTTGTTTTGTTTCTGTCAAACCAATTTCCTAACTTCTGAAGATCAATAATATAGATCCCTTCAGAACCCAGCATGTTACTGCAGTACAGACTGGTTTCACAGATCCGCAAATAAATCCTGAAACATCAGCAGTAACAGGTGCAACACGAGAAGAGGCGACGGAGGCGGTTTGCATGTAAATCGTGTGGGCCAGCGATTATGACTCAACTAATCTGAGTGAGTCAGTGCGTGGGAACTGGAGCAGAGGGACGTATGTTTCACCTCCCCGTGTTTTCCAGCCAGTTCCTTTTTGTTCACCAAACTGATCCTCCTGCATGCCAAGTGATATGAATGCTGTAAACTTGTCACTTTCAGCTGGGGGAGTTTTTAAGCTGACTGAACCAGTGGGTAATTATTGGCTTAAACCTGTTATGCAAGCTCGCCACTGAAAATGGCGTCGGAATTATCTCCACATGATCTCATGTCCATGGCTTGTAATGTGCATTTCAGTGTTTGTTTCGTGAGATTTAAAAGAATAATATGACATTTTAGAAAATACACTGCACTTCCTTGCCTTTCTGTCTGTACCTACATTAGCTTAGCTTAGACTGGAAGGAGGAGAAAACAGCTAGCCTAGCTGTGCCTCAAGTTTAAAGGTCCCATCCAGTCTGAAGGTCTCTGTCCATGTGTAGTTTGATTATAGATCAGCTCTAGGTTCTTTATTAATTCTGTGAAAGTATCAAAGCCTCAGTCCACAGAGAAATGCACACAGCCTGTATTCAGAAACTGAGCCTTAAAACCAGCCGTCAGGACTTCTGGAACTTTGTGATGTCACAACAAAGCAGTCACCAAGCCCCGCCCACCTGGACCCACCATCCAAACCTTGCAGGATTTGGTTTGTTGGAGTGTTTTTACCTAAAATCTGCTATATTTTTATTGGATCACTCAGAAAACAGTCAGCCAATCAGAAGAGAGATTCAGAGCTTCCTCTCTTCTGATTGGCTCACCGACCTGTTGTTACTAGAGCTCCAGAGAGAAGCCTGAGAAAGGAGAAGTAAAACTACATTAGATGGTTTTTATTACTTAAAACCACAAATATATCTTCTTATGGATCAACACTTCAAAATAAAACACAGGAAAAGTGTAAAATATGGAGCTTTACAGCACGAAATTGTAATTAACATATTAAATCTTGTTTGTTTTCAGGAACTGTCTGTATGAGTTTAGTGTTGTCATGTTTGGTCAGGTTTTGAGCATATGAAAATATCACAGTGTCATTAAATTGTCTTGTCTGCTCATGAGCCAACACTAAACTTTTCCTCTCTTCTCATTTACGACTTTGTTCCTGGTTTTTGACAGACTGTAGGAACGAACTCTGACTGCATCAGTGAGCAGCGAGTGTCGTTGATTGAGTAATCAACCTTCGGTTAACGACATACATGAAGATGATTGTGTCGTGACAATCGCCTGCAGCTACACAGAGGTGAATCTGAGGATTATCTGACACGTGAACAGTAGGGGTCAAGACGGGATACACCCCCTCCCCCCACCCCCCCTGGCAGATACAGAAGGCAGAGGTTTAGATGGAAACAGAAGCAGGCCTGTCCTTCCCCACCTGGGCAGATCAGATGTCACCCCCCCCCCCCTTTGCTTGCCGCGAGTGGAGCTGAAGCCCCTGCCTTGTGGCTCATCCATCAACCTCTCGCTGCCTCCCTCTCAGCACGGCGCCCTGATGCCATTGCCCGCTGAGCCGTATTTCATAAGGAAACGTCAACAGTGCCAGTGAAATGTTGCCTCTCTTTGCGAGGCTTGATGTACAGCGTGTAACCCTGGGAAATCCAATTTGAGAGGAAAACGAGCCCCCAGCGCCAGCAGGCAGGAGGTATATGCAGCACACTTAAAATAATAATTTTCAGACCTGAAGTTTTATGAGTCGACTAACATATTTTATACCGGCCTCCATCAGGATCCTGTGAAACGCTGCGCGTACTTACCTGGATGATTTCTCATCACGAGTTCCACAGAAAGCATATTTCTCGGGAAGGAAAGCGATTAAAGGCCGGGGGAAATTTGTTTGAAATACAAACGATTCCAAATCAAGCAAACATCCCTCCAAAGTTTTCCCAATTTTTTATTCCCCAGTTCGCTCAGACTCATGGTTGGTTTTCTTGGACCAAAATAAAGCTGCTTTTTTTTTTTCGTTTCTTGCCCATCCTGGCTGCTGTCTGCGTATCATTTGGCTCTGGTTGAAATCAGCAGACAACCAGATGTGCCGAGGTTCGTGAGTAATATGGAGTGGACCTCGGGGGGGGGAAGCGTGGTATAACCAGTCTGTGTGGCTCATATTATTATGTAAGGATTGTTATATAAGCAGTCTGAGGCCAACTGATAAACATGAGTTCACCACACAGTAGTAGCCCCAGCTGGATGAGTTGAAGGTTTGGAGTGACTGGAGGATAATCAATCATCTGAGTTTAGAGCTGTTGGTTTAGCTGATGCGGTCGGAATCAAAACCGTCTGCTATCGATGATTTCACTTTTAAAGAACAACGTGAGCACCAGGCAATCAAAGCCACGGGGGATCCGGATGAGCCCCGTTCACTGGACTGGGTTTGGGCTAAGAAGATCCATATGCCAGAGGCTGCATCGGGGGCCAGACTTTTCCAGTTTTGCCCTCTCTCTCTCTTTCTGTTTTCCCATGGCCCCCGCAGTGGAGGAGCCTCTCGCAGCGTTAAAAAGAGGAGCGAGTCCTCCCTCCCATCCTCCACACCCCTTGTTAAAAGTCAGTGGCCCCATTCGGTACAGTGGCCATTAATATTTATGAGAGGAGAGCTCCTCGCGGGGGCCCATGGGTGACAAACAGTATGACCTTTCAGAGTGCCAGTGTTTACTGTGGCTGTCAGGAAGCTGGTCGGATAAGGGAAAGAGAGAACCCCCCCCCCCATCTTCCTCTAAACCAAATGAAAGCAGGCTGGTGTTTGGACTGAGCAGATGTTGGTATGATACCATACGTTTCGGCTGCAGTGGCTGTGTGGATCCATTTCATATATATATAATATATATATATATATATACACACACAGTACATATATATATATAAAAATCCCTGGCCCATTTGGAGACGTGACATTTCCATTCAGCAAATCTCCCACCAAAAAATTGTGTCGTGCGCTCGCACGGTGTCTCTTTCTGTTTATAGTCTACACCCTCAGTGGTCTGGGACACTCTCTTAAAAATACAGTTCATTATTTTCAGTCTGGGAGTGACTCAACAGAATTCGGTGCTCAGCCCGTCTGTGCCCCAGCCCTTATTTGTCATGAAAACACAGACCTAGGTTTCTTTCAACTGCCTGTGATGCTGTCTGTAAATTACAGGTTAGTCACTAATTTGTTCAAATAAAGCGGTGAGCGCTCTGGATGCATCTAAGAACACTTCTGTTCTGCTTGTTTTGGAAAAATAAATTCGGCTACTGAAAGAATTACACAGTATGTGTCGGTCTAGGAAAATTACGACTTGCCTGGCGCTGTTGATTGATTCATCACTGAGCTGCTCTTTATTGGGAGTTTGGTGACATTTTATTTCTGTTCTTATTTTTCTCCAATTGACCTCAAATGTGAAATTAGAGAAGAAAAAAAATTTCATTGTTTCTCTGAAGTTTTATAGTTCAGAAGAGCGACTTTCTTTCTTTCTCTTTCTCTTTGAAGCAACTGGAATCAAATTTCTTGTGGCACAGATGTTCCACATAACGCTTGAGTATTAACAAGTGGAAGGGACTATTCTCTTGAAATGATTCTTAATATGCAATAAAGTGACATTGCTCAAGGTTGACACCACGAAGTCCATTTAGTAGCTTTAGTTCTGAAACTTTCTCTTATATCACAACCCTTGATTTTCATCATCGCCACTCCCAGCGGTGGCGGGATACACCCTCGACAGATCGGCACTTTCAGGCGGATACTTTCATGTTTACGGGCACTGTATGTCACGCAAGGACGAACCTTTGTCTTGAAGATGACACAGTTAAAACATCTTATAGACGTCAGTGAGTTGGACCATTGTAGGACTTTGGAGGTGTAAGATGTATAAAGCTGCAGAATAAATATTGTATACCTTTGAATAATAGCTAAAAAAAAATGCCAGTTAATGATGGAAGCAGACTATTTCAATGTCACCAGGACGTCCAACGGCACGACAACGACACCTGTCTTGTAGAAACAACATCTCAACTGCTGTTTTTTTTTTTCCAAGGCCAAGAATAAACTGTAAACCTCAGACTGTGTCGACCTAAAATCTACTCATGAATGAATCGTTGCCACATCAGCCCAAGTGAGCAAAACGGTAGCTAAATAGATTTTTCATAGCCATTGGATTTGCACATAAATGTCATGCATTTTCACTATTTTTGATAGAAATCTTCCCCAATAAACAGGTTTTAAACTCATTTTGTGGCACAGAAAAATGCAGCAAAATGTCAAGGTGGATGCGTAGTTTTTTATTGCCCACTGTATGGTACAGGCAGCCCCCTTTTTGCATTTCAGGACAACAAATAAACATCACCATGGTGACGCTGCTCTGAATATCCACGGATCCTACAATTAGAAATCCTGCGATTTTCCTGGGACTCGCCTGCTAACGACATGATGATGGATGGAGCATTGCCACCCAGTCCAGTAAAACAGCTTTATAGGAAAAACTTCAGGACCACTTCCTTCATTCTTCAATTTTAAAGACTGAAATCAGAATCAATCTGATTCAATCATTCTTGAATATAAAGATTTTTATTTGTTTTCATTGTATCTCAAACCTGAATTTTCGCACATGTGGTTGTTTTATGGAAAAAACTACAAAAACTGGGAAAGCATAGTTGAAATAAAATATGTCTTTCAATTTGTTGCCTCCTCCTCTGATTTTCCCTGATTAATATTCCTTTAACATCCTCCTTCAGGAAAGCTCTTAAAAGTTTGTTTTTGTTTGAGAAGATTCAGCCACCCGTGTAGCATCTTATCTGAGAACAAATTTGTTTCTCCATTACAAACTCCCCAGGCAGCCAACACACCCAGCGAGGGAGCCGAGAGTCGACAATGGTGAACAGTTTGTTACACTGGAGACCACTCTCGGCTCCGCACCCATCCCGACCCTTCCCATCGCCCCCCCATCCACCGTAATCTAATCGGCACAACACGCAAACCTACGGCATCCCTGAACAACATGCACACTGCGAAACATCAGACACAGATTACTCTTCACAGCAGACTGACACTGAACGGAGGGATGAAATGATAACAGGACCTTTTTGAGCATCAGTGTCTGTGGTGGGAGTCGAACCCACAAGGGCCCACCCACGTAGACTGGGGAGGACAAGGCGGGGGGGGGGATTTGAGAAGGCCAAGCTGTTGAGAGCTGGTGTGCACTGTGGAACAGTATGAACCACAGTGCTCACCGCAGTGTCAGATTTATCTGTGGTATTTGTCCAGGAAAAAAAACCTTCCCTTGCCTTAAATCTAAGGTACATGACTTAGAAAAATCCTTCAGCTACTCCCCGAGAAACTGTGTTGGTGCAGAAACAAGAAACAACCTTGTCGGCATAAAGCCACAAACCACAAACCTTCAAAGCATCTGGATTCGTCCATGATTAATTAACTCAAGTCACATTTTATGTAAAAACAAGACCAATAGTCAAACAGCCATGTCAGCCAGTCTTTGAGACTGGACAGCACAGAAGCAATAGAACTGAATGCTAACGCTAGCATGCTAGCATTCTCACACAATGTCAATGTTAATGTTATCAGGTGCACAGTGAGGTAAAAATGTGGTTATTAGAACTAAACACAAGTACAGCTGAGGCTGATAAATGACAATAGTTTTGAGGTAATTGCTCATAAACCAAAGGAGAGGATAAACTGAAATTTTGATCTGATGACGGTTCTAAGTGGAAAGCCAGGGGATGACCTAATTCATCTTGTGAGGAACATGACTCCTTGTACCAAATTTAATCCAGAGCTTTAAATCTGACCCAAACGAATCCAACCTACTGGTGACAAAAACGCACAGATTTACACTCTGGATTTAGGAGGTAGATTTGTAAGTAAGTAATGTTTGGAAAATGTCGCATACAACTGCCATTAATTAAAATAATAATAATATCTTTTGGCAGTCCAAGATGATGAAGCATATACTCTCATCCTAAGTGACATCTTCCTTCATAAGAGCCCTGATCATCGATCAGCGCTAAAGAAATATTGAAGCATTACGAGTGGTGAATATCAAATATGTATAGATTATGTTCCTCAACTCATACCATTGTGGACGCCAAGGTAAAGTCATGGAAATCCACTTCATAGTTGTTGAGACATTTAACTCAAAACTACAAATGTCAACCTCATGGTGGCGCTAGAGAAAACGTCAGAGAATCACCAAAGTCATGAAGGGTTCATCATCTGGAAACCATGAATACATGTGCCAAAAATTTTGTGCAATCAAGTAGATGCTGACATGTTTCACCAGATATTTTTGTAATTTTGAACAGCTTGTGGTGCTAAATGAAAAGAAAGGGGATCACCAAGATCATTAGGGTTCATCCTCTGGGGACCACTGATAACCGCACTAAAGGTCATGGCAATGCATCCAATAGTTGCTGAGACATTTCATACAAAAAAACAAAAAAGTCAACTCATGGTGCTCCTGGAGGAAGAGTGAAAGATTGATCCTCTGGGGACCATGAATATCTTTGCCAAAGTAGAAGTAGAAGTTTACATGTTTCACCAGCTTGTGGTGCTAAATGAAAAGAAAGGGGATCACCAAGATAATCTGGATTTATCCTCTGGGTACCAGAGTGTCAAACTCATAGAAGCACTAGGGTGAAAGTCAGAGAATAACCAATAGTAGCTGGATTGATCCTCTGGGGACCATGAATGAACAAATGTCCATCACAATCCATTAAGTAGTTGTTGAGATATTCCAGTTTGGACCAAAGAATTTGTTGCAACAGATGAATAGATCAACAAATCAGAGCCACAAGACTTCATCGAGATTAAACTTGAGCTAATTAACCTTCAAAACATTGACAACTTGCTGTAGTTTGTTAATTATTATTATACACTTCCAGAGATGCACCTCACAGCGCTCTGGGTTGACTCTTGAGGTCCGGTCCCCAGTCGCAGGAATCACTGGTTTGTTAAAGATAAGACAAGCGCCGTCTCAGTCACGACGCTAATACGTGTTTATTCCAGTGGAAATCTCCAGGGGCGTTCTGTGTTTCCTTAAGTGTTTCTGTAGCAGTGTGCAGACGAGTCTGACAGCTAACCCAGCGAGGAAATTTTCCCTCGTCGCATTTATATCTCGCCCCCTTAATCACTCCGACAGACGCTTTGCTTCCAAATTAACTTTTATAAAGAAATCAGTTGAGTGCTTCACTCAAGTGTTCCAGCACTTGCTTTGTGGCCAAGTGCTTTCTGTCTCCGTCAGACGGAGGCAACAGTAAACAGGTGTGTCCCAGCAACATGCCATTTCATGCTCTACTAAATCTCAAGAAATCATCCCCCATGCAAAAGTAATTAGGATAAAAAACGGGAGGAATGTTGGTCTAAGCGGGGAATGAAATGTTGAACTGTTTTGATCATTCAGGAAGTGAAGTGCTGGAATTGCATCATTACTTTCGCTGAAAAGCCAGCAGTCCCGTTTCACCACCTGGTCCTCAGCTGCCCCCTCAGAGCTCAACTCATCAAAGACAAGCGACGGCGATCTCCCCTGTCCGAACGGAGCCGAGGAAACCCCTGGTCGGATGCACAAGTGGAAGGAAATGGCTAATGTATAGGCTCGGGCTCAGGGGACTCTCGAGCTTGAACAAGTAAGTGTTTGTTTCCAGTCAGTCAGTGTCTGGCTGACAGAGCACAGACAACACACTGTGGAGCTTGTGTGTGATTGAGAAAGATAGTGAAAGATAGATAATGAAAAAGATCTTTAGAGACACGGAAAGTGAGACAGTCAGATACAGAGAATAGAGATAGAGTAGGCATTCATGACGCACATCCCCGGAATAATGTGAGTCCAACTGGAGCACATCAAAATAGCTTGTCCTCATCTTGTGAGCGTCAGGGGGAAGTGTAAAGAAAGACCAATGTACCACATCTTTACATTTTTGTCATTTTTTAATGATTTAAAAACAAATACCCTGACCCTTGATATAGAAATGTACAGTAACCTGAAAAAAGTTTCAAAAAACAGTTCTTACAATGCAACTTGTATAAAGACATTGGTCAGTTTCAGGCACTTGGAACCACATACAGTTCTTTGTTTTTGTCATGCTACACAAGAAAGTATTTCTTTGGTCCTCTTTTTCCCCTCTCAATCAGGTCAGATGAAACCACAGACAGAACAAAAAAAAAATCAAAACAAAAAAAACAGCTCTCTGTTTCGTTTCGTACCAAGTATTTACATTTCGTTAAAGACACGAATCACAAGCCTCCATCAGATAAGAAAGAGAAGTAACAAAGTTCCTCCGTCACATATCAACCCTTCATATTTGTCCATGCATGTCCACACTGGTTATGAAATGACAACAGAATTAAAAAAAAATAAGGTATAATTATAATGGCTCGAATGAGAATTTTTTTTTTATTTTTTTACAGCAGTATTAATCAATATAATTTAGTGGAATGGTTTTGATATAAGATTTGGCAAAAAAAAAACAAAAAAAACAAAGATAGATTAATTCCTTTCCGTCCACATTGGGCCTTAAAAACAAAAAGCCACATTGCTACAGAGGTACCGAGCACGCTAATAAATGCTCAGCTTACATCAACGTAAAGTTAAAACGGAAAGCTCTCCAGACATCCTAAGACATTGCTCAGCTGCAAGGCAGCCACGTTTGATAAGAGTTACTGCACGTGGCGATGGGTGACTGAACTTGTGCCACGTAGTAATTGCTGAAGTTGACGTCTCTGACATAGGGAGCGGGCTGGTAGTAGCAGGTGATGTTGGCCAGAGCTGGGATAGCGTTCTGTTCGGCCATTACGCGCAGCGCCAGGGCGGAAATAAGCGCCAGCGTCTGCCGGCGCTCGTGGCCCATCAGACACACCGTGCTCTCGTCCACCACTCGCCTCAGCGTCACCAGGTACTCGTAGCGCTTGTGCTCCATGCCCGCAAAGTGGTTCTGCAGATACGCCTCCAGTTTCCTCTGCTGCTCACCTATGTCGGGGAAGTCGATGAAGAAGCGCGAGCACATGTAGCGCTGCATCTGTTTCATCTGAGCCTCGGAGGACGGCCGGAAACCGCGCACCAGCAGGTGGCAGTACTTCAGCAGCCCGCCGCCTCTGATCTCTTCTGGGCTGCGGGTGGCGATAGTCTTGGAGCAAAGGTGACCCAGAGCTTCCTCAAAGTCTCCGTACATGCTCTCCCCCTGCACTGTTGGGTGGAAGGTCTCAGACATGGCCGTCTCCGAGCAGCGGTCAAACAGCAGCAACGAGTCCAGAGTGATCTGGAAGGAGTCGACGCTGAACTCAAACTGCCTTCGCAGGGAGTCCACAAACTTTAGTTCCACGTTCTTGCCGGTGTTGTTGGACAGCGAGATGAGGCTCCAGCGGTCCGTCTCATTGCAAACTTTCACCAGTTTCTGCACATACGCCTCCTTCAGGGCGAGGGCTGTGATTCGCTCCCTGCACACTCCCTCGGGCAAGAAGTCCACCAGGCAGTCCAGCACCACGTCTTTCACCAGCCGGAAGGTTTTGTCATCAGTTCGATTCAGGCCAAAGATCAGGTCCAGGTCTTTGTAGCCAAGGCCGTTGTCCTGGTGCAGCACGTGGCTGGCTGCCGAGCCGTTCAGCTTGACATCACGTACCACCACGCCTCGCTCCTCCAGTCGAGCCCTGACCACCTGAAAGATACAGAGAAAGGGAGGGAAAGCTGAGTTATGGGTATCCACAAAACAGATAAGAGGCTGACACAGAAAACACAAGTTCGTACATGCAAAAATAAAAAATAAAAAAAAGCTGCTATCTCCTTTAAAATAAAATAAAAGTTTAAAATAAAACAATCTGATGTGCTGCCATTTGAATATAAAGCAAAATTTACAAGTTTGTTATGAATGAAAAACCTTGATAGAGTAATAAAAGATTTGCAGCTGCAGGATTTGTAGCATATTTTGAATATTTCATCGCATGAAGGGAAAGCCAGGTGAGGCCAGTGGCAGATTCCTGAAGCAGGTAGGCTTTCAGTGTATTGCTAGAGGACACTGTTGACAAAGTGGTTGCTAAGAGGTCCACCACTCAGAGAATGGTATCGTCATCCATAACCGATCTTGTTTCCTGAGGCGCCCTACATTCTGTGCAGTGACTTGTACTGAGTTGAGAGGCTGATAGAGCAGACTTACTGTACAATGTATATATGTTAACATCAGCACAACAGAGATAAGCTGTGTAAAAGGACAAGTCGGTGCCTGTCTGCTGTAAGAGACTTCTAAATTTAAAAAAAAGCTGTGAACTGTTAAACTTGTGGCCTGTATTGAGAAAATATGATCTCCCCCTCTGCTGTCCTATAAACACTCTTTGGCAAGGAAAAGGGTTTATCTGGTTATTGGAACACACACCGTGCATACACTGATGCGATACTTGGGAAAAGTGCTGAGCTACAGACAGCTGAGATGTTTATGCTTCCTGTCTGTTGCATCGGTCAAACGACACTAAACAATAAGTCCATAACACAGCTGTCCGCTCGAAGACGCACTCGCTGAGCCATCGGGATCGGCTGTTGGCTGTCAATCCATGTAGACGGACATCCAGGTAATCCTATCAGAATTTAAACTTCATAAATTTATCCGATAAATCTCTCTTTAATAACAGTTACAAAGGATTCTGATGGACTACTTTGTGGTGCAGAATGTTATTTTTCTTGCATATTTTGTTGTGATTGTCAGTTTTTTCAGCAGTTACTGCGGCCAGAAAATACACAAAATTAGGGGAAGTCAAATGAGTAATGTACTTTTTATGTTGCAATTCATTTTCGTTTTTCCCTCCCTTTGACTTCACCTGCTGTAATCTCCTCAGGTTTCTGCTTTCGTGGATAACAGCCAACTGTTTCCAGATAAAAATGATTTTAAATGAATGAGTTCAACATTTTTGGAAAATGTTCACATTCGCTTTCTTTCCAAGAATCCCATAAGACGACAGATTTTATGTCCGTGCGTCAGGCAGCGAGCTGGACTCTAGCGCGTTTAGCCGAGCTTAACACGAGGGGAAACAACGAGCTTAGCTCTGTCCAAAATATTTAAGAAAAAACTCCTGAAAATGTCTCTAAAGCTCATATTTACATGCTGTATCTGGTTGTTTAGAAATTTGGATTTAGAGTCACTTATCTGTTGGATGTTGTAGCTACCTAGCTAGAAATGCTGCCCATTAGTACAAGATGAATAAACTATTGTTTGCTAATAAATAGTTACAGAATACAACTCGCCCTGAATTTCAGAATTTATGTTTGTGTAGGGATTTATAAAATGATAAACAATCTTCCCTTAGCTTCCAGTGTTTATGGCTAGCTCGGCTAACACTTCTGATTCAGAGCACAAAGGTTACGATGATAAATACGTTTATCCGCCAGTTCTCTGTCACATAAACCCAGCGAGAGACAAAAACACTTAAAGTATATTAGCAGTTAGCTATTTATATTGAACTTTGTAACCGAGCTTTAGCAAAGAGAACATATGATTTCAGACTCCAAATGAGAAAAAAGGGTCATTTGCTTTGTAGAGTGAAAACACACATGGCTTCACAGGGTCAGTGGACAAACTGCGGAGGGGGAATCCAGCAAAGGGAAACCCACAGCAGTATTTGCTCTGACCTCAGACTTAAACAGTTGGTCCGAGTTAACAGCACGCCGTAATCTGCCTGTCGGGGGGGGGGGGTCCTTGAAAGGAACGTATGAGGAAGCCCAGCTCTACCACCACCCCCCCACCATGCCCGTTCTTCAGCACTCATAAAATCGGCTAGTACATTTCCCACATGACGCACCAGCACCTGGTGAGCCGAGCGAGAGGGAGACACTTCCGCTGACGTTCGAGCAGAAAAGCCTTGTATAAAAAAAAAAAAAAAAAAAAAAAAGCCGCAAACACACCAGGCTGTCTGGTGTTGACAACGCCTTGGCGACACATAACAGTCTCTCCACTTGCCTTCTCCAGTCTCAATAGTTTCCTTGAGTATTTCATTTAAGCTGTGGCCTGAATGTGTTTTTATTATAGCAGTTTGAAATGACCCAGCCATTTACCAGCCCATAGTCCCCCGGACGCCAATAAGAGCTCCAGGCAGCGAGTCAGATCGAGCCTTCTGCCAAGGAAATGGCGACAGCGAATGAGAAGTTACGAGTCCCTGACCTTCGCATCCACTCCAAAACTAACCCCGCCATTCAGTCGTACAGTAGCTTGGCAGCGGGAGATGATGATGATGATGATGATGATGATGGTTTTTCCTCCGATTTGAAAAGCTTCCTTGAATTTCCTATTCACGGGTGGTCACTTCACCTGAGTGAGTCACGGGCCGTTTCTCTTCTACCTGATGGATGTTTACAGTGGAGGGTTTGTTCATCTGCTTAAAGGGTTCACAGACATTTTATTGTCCCAGACCCTTCAAACTTTATTTGATAGGATTCTTAAAGTAAGTATGGTAAGAACAAATAAATTGAGTCCTTATAATACCAATTTATATGTATGAATTTAATGTAAAAAATGTCTGTTGCTGTATGTTTTATTCTACAAAAATCACCCAATATAAACCACCCTCTCATCTTTTTCTTTTCATATTTGATTTATTCAGTTAAATGATGAATTATATCTGTCACAAATTGTACTTCCTGATGAGAAGGTCTGAATGATGCTTCAAAGGAGGACACTAAATCAGATTTATTTTCCTTGGTCTAAGAGAACAAATATAAAGCCTACAAATACTCATCAAACAGCGTTAGCCACTTTGGCACTATTAAACACAGAGACTCCGCTTTAACTTAATCCAACTGAAGAGATACCATCAGTGCCGTCCAAACTTTTTTGCTCCCCAAGAAGCACGAAGATTAATAAATCATTACCCAACAATCTAAACTGTGTGTGTTTCCCAGGTTACCCTCTCTGGGGACCCCAGGAAGCATGTGGTGTCTTCATGTTGCTCAATCTCACAACAATAGCCCAGTGAGGAGTCGGTTTACAGTCTGGCGAGGGCCACGGCGGAGTCAGGCGACTGGCTTTCACTGACCACAGTGATACGTTGTCAAGCCTGACCCACAAGCCCAGTGTTATTACAGGCACTAATCCACCCCTCACTTTTCTGCTCCAAGTCCAGGCGACTTCGCTGCCATCCAGGAAAGTGGAGTATTACTCTCAGTTTAAAATAAATAAATAAATAAATAAAAGATCACAATGGTCGAAGCAGGTCACTGAGAGGGGGGGGGGGGGGGGTGGGTGGGTGGCACCTATCTCAAATATGTACCGTAGACACAACAGTTTAGTTTGAATACGATACCCTGCAGAGCCCCCCCCCCCCCCCCCCCCATGAACCCACACAACAAATTACATAAGCTATGACACACGCATCGGATATCTGCGTTTATCATCATGTGGTACGATGCTACCAGGTACGGCCTGCTATGGTCGCCCTATTACCCAGACTGTGGGCTGATGACTGTCAACATTAAATGAAGTCAGGGAGTGCCAGTATCGGTAAAACTTTTCCTTCCCTCGCTCCCATGGCTCACTCACAACCAGACCACAAACAGATGTTATTTAAATGTGGCCCTGAGACAAACCCGCCATTGAGAGGGGCTCCTCTGACCCTCTGGGAGTGTGATCCGGTGGTCACCTCACCCCAGGATGTGACGGCTCTGAAGTCGTCTCTATCTGTCTCAGGTAGACAGCTCTGTCTGGTGCGTGGGCTAAAAATAAATGACATTAAAAGGAGCAGACTTGGTGGTGGTGCTTGGTTTTGCATGTTTTAGCCAATTTACCATGAATCATGGATACCCCACATTACTGTCAACCATTTTCCAAAACATTTCATAGTGGTTTAGATCACTCAGCGTGTGTTTTTTTTTTTTTTTTCCTCCTTTCCAGGCAGCCACTGGTTTCCATTCATGTCCATATGGTATGAAGATCAATTTGCAGAAACCTGAAAGCTGCCTGACATATTCCATGACAGTGAACATGGCATCTGCTTTTATTTTTGTCAAAAATAATACCTTCGCTGCAGCGTGACACGGCAGACATCTCACATCAGTCTACACTTACAGGTGCAGTATTTAAAACAGCATGCTTCAAAAATATGGTCAATGAGAAGTGTAAAGTAAATGTTATTTGTAGTAAATGTGCTACGTGCTTTGCTATATCGTTAGCATAAGCACCAGACAGAGGTATAGCTGAGACATATGGATTGTTTTAATCACTGTCAGCTCGCATTATCTTAAACCTGACACGAGATGTTGTATAACCTCTGAAGTTGAATGGTTATTTCAAATGAATAGAATACAAATAATTAAATCAAATATATATATATATGTGTTTTATGCACCTTTTCAAACGTAGCTTCTTTTCTTTTCATAACGCATTAGCATAAGGCATTAGCGCTAGCACCGCTAATTCAAACTTCACCAACAGTTAAAGTTACAAATGTTCAGGTTTCATACAGAAAAACCATCTCTGGATCACTAAAGTGTTCATGTTTCTACTTTGGGGGTTAAGCTATACATCCAACATGCTAACGTGTTAGCACTCAGCTACTGGGGGGGCAGAGGAAAACACACTGGTGCCTCTCATCAGACACCGGCTGAGCAGTGGGGCTAACTGGTCTTTAAAAAGTGCTCTGGCTCGTGGAAAGAAAAATGTTTGGGGTCCCTCTTGTCTACTGGATTGTGTAATGAAGAAAAAGACATTAGCGGAGACATTCAATGCAGATGGAAGGGGCCTCCCTGATTATAGAGGACCTTGAAATGCTGTGTGTGTCTGAGGGTCTTTTCTTCCCCACAGGGCCACCACAGAAAATGTGAATCACTCAAGTGAAACCTAAACCTGGATTACAGGCAAAGACATTTAAATATTGTAAAGGAAAATTGCAGCCCAGGCTCTTCTCCTATACGTCTCATTCCTAGTAAATTCACTGGAGTCATTATCTCTCCCTCGTTTTCACGAGAGCTGTGAAAAAAAAAAAAAAAAAAAAAGACTTAAGGAGCAGAAGCATTCGTGAGCTAGTGGAAAACTGTAGTCATGGTGTTAGATCATCCCCACTCTTATGTCTGTGAGTGAGAGTGATCAAATGTCTTTTTAAGTGTAATCAGCTCTGCCACAAATCCCCACCACTGCACAAATATAATTCTGTAAAAGTGCGTGTCAACACACGAAGCCGAGACGAGCAAAGGGGGATTTTAATCGTCATTGTTAGAGCAACAAGTGGATTTACTTTATTTTCTTTTTGGAAATCTGACATCTACTGAAAAGTGTCCATCTTATATGTACACATACATTTTTATTTCTATTTAAAAAGTTATTCATGTGACAAATGTGGAAAACTACATCAATGCGGAGACATTATGTCACATTTTATGGAAGTAGCTTCAATTGATGTGGGAAATTTTTAAGAAGAAAGTGTCTAGTGCAACACTCCACAGATTGTGTGTGTGTGTGTGTGTGTGTGTGTGTGTGTGTGTCTATGTGTGTTTGCTTAGGTGGGGGTGGAGGATTACTGTAAAGCTATTTTTTCCCACTTTTTTAATTAACATGACACTTGTGATATTCAAACTGTTTCTTATACTGAATCAACAGAAATCAAAAAGCAGCATGTATTAAAAATGTATCTCGCCCGGGGAAGTATTCTAATAAAAGAAGTTATAGCTGATCACCCACTAAGACAAACTAATAGAAGTTACACTATTTCTTGCATTAAAAAAAGTAAATTTTTTGCTCGTGTTAATGGTTTTAAGTTTGTTTGAGTGAGTTAATCCACGTTTTATTCCTCTACTCCATCACTACTGTCATGTTGGCTCCTGCGGACTTAATTCAGAGGGGTAATGTGAATATTAAAAAGGTAACTGAATGGACCGTGGTCTCACCTGGACGATCTGCCGGGGCTGCACGGACAGCGTGGGGAAGTTTCCGCGGCCGTGGATCGGGACGCTCTCTCCCAGGATGGAGTCCAAACGCCGCACCTGATCCCAAGACAGCACGCTGACCCGCCGACTCTGCTCCGAGGTATCACCGGAGGACATGACGACCGGACTCAACGGAATGTCCAGAGAATGTGTCTTTAGGTCTGTTTGTTCTTTTCTGTGAGCGGCAGCAGCAGCGGCGGAGGAAGCGGCAGCGGCGGCGGCGGCGGCGGCAGGAGAGCAGGTGATGATAGGATGACTGTGGATGAGGCGGAAAAAACGCAGACAAGCACCGGCGCGTCTTTCTCCGGCTCCTTCTTCTCAAACCTCCAAAAAAAAAAAAGAATGCAACAAAGCGACGGGAAAGTTTTGTAGAAATGTCTCACATGTCCACAACAGAAACTTGGAGTCCCTCCTCTGCCTCTGTCCCTCTCTGTCTCCACTGACTCTCTGTTCAGATTAGAGCCGCCTCTGGGTTTTTACCGAGCTGGGATTAACGCGAGCCTCCCCATTGGCTGGACAGAGACTGAACGCTTCAACATACAGAAGACTACAATCAGCCTATACACACACACACACACACACACCACACACACACACACACACACACACACACACACACACCCACACACACACACGCACGCACACACACACACTTACTTCCCATGCGTCAGATGGAAGGTTCAAGAACTGTAGGAAATATGGTAATTACTAGTTAGACGCAATTAAAAGACGCTTCTTCTCTTAAACTGAGCACGTGAAGTTCCAGCTGTGCCGGTTGCTCCCTACATCTGCTCTAATGTGTTATATAGCCGATAGGAGAAATGTTTTAAATATATATATGTGCTATTTGTTATTTATTAAAGTTTATTAAAGTAAAAAAAAAAAAGATATATAAATATTTTATTTGTATAAAAGTCTTCAGGACGGCATGTCTGTGGTTTGATCACATCTGACTGACAGAAGCACAAACTCACAGCTGTTATTACAGAGTTATGAGAGTATCACATATTCTATTTCAGCCTTTACTTGTAAGATTTACTCTAGTTTATTTATTTATTTAATGAATTAATAGGGATGAAGCAATTTAACATGAAGCATGAACAACTTTTGTCCCTAGTTGGGCTTTTGAATGTACAGTGTAATTAAAAAATATACCATATATATAATTATTTATATACAGAGAGAGAGAGAGAGAGAGCAAGATAGAGAGAGAGAGAAGGAAAATAGTTAGGTTTTAGTGAATATGACCATTTATATAAACAGACAAATCACTGCATTGTTATTGATATAATGACCAAATATTATTTCTACAAATATTCATCCCAATTAACAATTAAATGTCTCATATAAAGTTAGCCCACATTATAACCCAGGTTCAGCAAGACACTGTGGGTTCGGTTCACTCATTAAAAAATAATGTGACTATCATTTTTTAACAATTTTGTTATGTCTGTAATAGAACTGTTGTTCTATTTACATATTACAGCTTAAATGTGGGTACATAAAATTAAGTTAAATTCTTTTTGCCTAATGATAATATTAGTTAAACCACCTCAGTGCTGTATGTTGACATGTAAGGGGAAAGTTTTTTTTTCTATGTCAAGTAAAGGATCTAAAATAAATATCAATAATGCTTGACTTTTTTAAAATAAGAAACAAAGTTCAGCCCCCACACCGCGATAATTTTCCATAAAATCAACAAAATGAACAAAAATTTCATGGTAATCCATCCGACCAACAGTCCAACTTTACAGCGCTGCTGACCGAGTGATCAGCTGTCCGTCATCAGCTCAACTTGATGAACTTGACATCTGGTTTGATATACCGTCAAACCTTGTTGATTTGGAAAGTTTAGGACATTCGTTCCGCTACGTAGAAGATACTGTATGTTTCCATCCGACCGTCCAGGGAATTATGAGAAATTCATCAGAGCAAAACCAAAATGCCAATCAGGTGTTTTTCCGTAAAGGGATCAGTCCCTTTAATGTACTAAGGCTATATTATAATAGAAAATCACATAAAAATGGAAAAAGGTCTTTGGAGGCCTGATTAGTATTAGTCAAGTCAGTTTTGCACGATGTCATGCACTTGGTGATAATGTGGAACAAAAAGTCATCATTAAGACTCATTCGCTCCAGGCTGCTGCAGTTGATCAATAGAGATTTCAGAACATCCCCGATCATTTTCCACCGATCATATGATACCTCATCATTATGCATCATTGTTCAATTTAAATCAGAAGAGTCTGTGTTTCTTACACAACAGTCATTGACAGAGGAATACAGAAGGAAAGCAGAATGACAACGAGCAAAACATGTTTAAAATTTGCATGTAATGCGCAAGTTGCATATATAGTAGGGTGAGTCACACAGTAATCAATCCTGTTAATCTTGATGTACATAGGTGATGTTAAACAACGCCCATCGAGGTGCTTACAAATAACACGACAGCATAATTGATGACCACAGGATCATTCCAGACTAAGAGTCACAAAAGAGTGAAATGTTTCAGCCACAATGACAGACACCAAGGCATGCAACACTTAAAGATGAACCTGGTGTAAAGAGATGGTGTAAAGATTTGTCAGTACGAGCCCTACACAACTGTTTCTTATTGTTTTGAATGTTGAAGGCCCAGATCAACAAACGATAACAGATGGCCTTATTTTTAACCGTTCTTGCAGTTTGCTTTAAATAATTGTTGATCACGAAATTAGAAAGTTTTATGAAAGTAAATGAAAAAAAGAAAAGAAGAGCACTTTATATTCAAATCCTGACCAAAAAACACTTTATCCAAACCTTTACCAGTGAAGCATTAGGGAGCTTGAGTGAAAACCTGATTCAAAATGACAAAAACAAAACAGCCTGATGTAACAGTAACAGACCCCTTCAGTTTTTGCTCACTCTATTGTGTTGATTCAGTTTTAAATGGAAAAAAAATGTCATTTTGAGAATCAATCTACACTTAATAATCTATAATGCTAAAGTTTAAAACATGATTTTAGAAATTATTGAAAATGTATTAAAAAATCAAATGGCCAAACATACCATCTCCATGGTGACGCATGGTGGTGGCAGCATCATATGGGGTGGGTTCTCAGCAGCAGGGACATGAAGGCTGGTCAGGGTAAATGCAGAACAAATACAGAGAGGTCCTTTAAGAAAACTTAGTCAAGAGTGTACGTGACCGGAGACTGTGGCAATGGATCACCTGTCAGCCCGACAATGGGAAGCGTACAGCCAAGACAACGCTGGACTGGCTTCAGGACAAGTCTCTGACTGTCCTTGAGTGGCCTGGCCAAAGTCCATAGAACATCTGTGGAAAGACCTGAAGATGGCAGCTCGCAGACGCTTCCCATCCAATCTGGCGAGAGGATCTGCCAGGAAGAACGGGATAAACTGCCCAAATCCAGGTGTGCAAAGTTTGTAAAGACACAAGAAGACTCAAAGCTGCAGCTGCTGCTGAAAGGGTTTCTACAAACAACTGGATTAAAGGACTGAAGACTCTAAATGAGAGATTTCAGTTTTTGATTTTTAATACATTTAAACTGTGAAGCCTGCTAGTTTATTTCTTCCAGCTGTTAAAGTAACACTTATAGAACAATTATGAACTTTCATAAAAACTATTTCTGAACTTGAACTTAACCACTGCGTTTGCAGGAATATTTTCATCCACTTTTTAAAATTTAATTCTGTTCATCACTTTCTTTTTTCACTGCTCGCCTTACTTGTCCTAATGGCATGCCACTGATAACAGAAACTACTTGTTTCCACATCCAGCAATCAACTTGGTGAAACTGACCATTACCAATGGGATGGATGGTCAAAGCTACCAAAATAAGACCTGAGAAACTCAGCCTTAAAACGAGCCGTCAGGATTTCTGTAACTTTGTGATGTCACAACAAAACAGTCACCACCCTCAGCCATGCCCCAAGCCCCGCCCACCTGCATCCACCATCCAACCTTGCAGGATTTGTTTTCTCCGAGTGTTTACCCGAAATCTGCTATATTTATATTGGATCAAACAGAAAACAGTCAGGTCGGTGAGCCAAACAGAAGGGAGGAGGCTCCGAGCCTCTCATCTGATTGGCTCACCAACCTGTTGTTTCTAGAGCTCAAGAGAGAAACCTGAGAGAGGAGATTTAAAACTGCACTGAGATGGTTTTTGGTTCTTAAAACCACAAATATATCTTCTTAACGATCAACACTTCAAATCAAACACAGGAAATGTGTAAGATATGGGACCTTTAATGCAAGTCGTAAAGCAGGATTTACAGGACCCAGCTGGAGCAGGGTTGCAGACCAGAGACATTATATACGGTAACATCTTAATCAAAAGACAGATCTTGTCCTGGTACAGAGAAAGTCACTCATACCATTATTATTTCTTACTTAGATTATTGTGATTGTCTTTTGTGTGCAGCTAAAATCATTTCTAAATCTGCAAACAGGCTTTTGTCTAAGACCAGATGTTCTGCCCAGTTTACACTGGCTGTGCTTATGCCTCCTTCAGCAAGAAAAAGAAAAGAAGGTGAGGCTGCCTCACAAACATCTGCAACCCAGAAATCAGCCCAGGCTGGGATATGGGATATGAGGCCACCTGTGGTGTTAAAGGAGAGGTCAGTGGCCTCAACAGTCCAAACTCAACCAAGAAGGAGGAGAGGTTGTGTTTGTGGAGAGGTCAGAGAGACGAAGAGGCTGACTCCAAAACTTCAGGTACTGAGGGGAACACTAAACAGAGGGTGAACCACAGGGACCTCCATCCATCCAAGCCTGCTCAGCCCACTACACCTGAGGAGAAGCAACCAAACAGACTCACTCCTGAAACATTTCAGGAGCTCATGGCTCAACCGAACAAACTGAAGATTGAGCCTGAGGAGAATCAGAATCATGGATCATGGACATTGTCTTTGAAAAGGCCCAACTCCCCCGCTCTGAATGCAAGCTGGCACTGCTGCCTCGCGGGGGGGGGGTAATTCATCATCACTGGTTTCACTGGCGTTTGTTCTCCTTAAATGAATCTGAGTGAACCTAAATATAATGGGAATGAATGACAACCAAGTGAAGCCAGACAAAGATATATTAATACATGTATTGTGCACAATAAACCCATAGAAATACGTTTCGCTCTCAAATGAGCTGAAAGACTCTGACGTGTATTTATTCCTCTAATTTTCCACAATAGTATGACGGGGAAAAGAAAAATACTACCTCAGCCTTATTTGACACCAATAGCCAATAAAGCTACAAAGAGTAGCAGGAGGAACATCACATACTACGCTGATGACACTGGACTATTTGTGGAAACTGAAATTGTCTTTTCGACCTGGTTCCAGTGACTTCATTTTCGTGTTTCTCTGTTAAAGGAACTAGTTGTAAGTTTTACTATTGCCACAGGATGTGGAGGATGATGAGGATGTCTTCGCCATCTAGAGGATTCACTTTACTGCATGAGCCCCGCAATTCTACCCTTTGCTCTTAACCTTTCACCCGTCCTGTTTGCATCACTGTCAGCCTTTCTCTTTCTTTTAAATCGCTTTAAATCAAAATACAAAAATACATAACAAACAAAACAACAACACTAAAACTAAACCTGGGCCCTTGATATATTATAAATAATATTCTTATAATATTTCTGTTAGGATGGGGTCCGTCTGGTGGAACTGAATTAATTCCCAGTTACTTATTTCTTCCTTTTATTCATCATTTAGTAACATAAATCGTGTTAAGCACTAACGGGCTTGTTTCCCATATTTCTCTTTCTTCATTTACGAGACCGCTTACATTTTATAATATTCAGGAGAAGCCATTTCCTACCTTACACTCTCTGCCGTAGGTGCAGCTGCTTCCCCTGCTGATGGCTTTCTCGTCCGCCTCAAGAGTCTTCACTGTCCAGAACTGTGCATTTTCACACACATACCAAAAAGCAAACTGTGAGGATTTTGTAATATTTCCAAAATCTTGCAACAGCAAAGTGTGAAAACTGAGGGTGTCAAAAAGGGAGGTGTTATTATTTCATGCCAATGAGTGATTCAGCCTCTTTCAAGTGATAATATCTAGGTTTTCTTATTAATAAATGTTAGTTTTGCCACTCTGCATAACCTACCGATATCATTCCTTTGTAATTCAATCTGTGGCTTTTCGAAAGGGATCTTTTTTTCATCCAAGTAAAAATCCTCTGCTGCACAGGAAATTATGCATTTTACTTTTTTATTGATGCATGTGGAATCTGTAGAGGAAATCAGTGGACGATGGATTAGGGATGGATAGTGGATGGACGGTCTACTTATATATTATCCTGTTAAAATTTAGTTGATCTATGACTAAATTGATGAATGATCTCAACAAAAACAAACATCAATCATCCAATTTCATGTTGGTGCATTGCAGAGGGTGTGTCATGTCTGTCAGGTACCACAGCGTTATTGGCAGCAATCCAAGGAGGCATCATGTCGTCTACTTAGTTGTTCACCGCTCACGTGTAACACAGTCGCATAAGACCTGTAGCTTTACCTCATTGGACATTAACTTAAAATCATTTTGCAGCACGGGTAGCTCATCGTGCTGCCAAGTACGGGACACGTGAGCCAACCACATTAAATAATCTAAATTTGAAGCCTTAGAAGTATCTCAAAGTATCTCAAATCCCTTTATAATGTAGATATAAAGTCCACTCTTATTTTCTGCAGAGAACTACATGCATCCGTCTTACTCAACACAGAACTTAAAAACTTGACTCCATCCATCCAACCTTTTCATGATGTAACTCAAACATGTCCAAACATTTGAGATGTGGATCTCTTCACCGAGCTGCTGTTGGTGATTTATTGCTGCCATGTGGCGAAGATAAAAACAATGAGTGCTCTTATACACAGTGTCTCATTCTCAACAACAAACTCAAATTAAATAAAGTCATGAATTGTTTCAAGGACTTTTCACTCTGGTTTTCAGTCGGTGAAATGCTTGTTGAGTTGGACTAAGATCATGTGACTGTCGTCTATTGTTAAGGGTTTTTTTTCTGTTTAATCAGTGTCCTGATCGTTTGGGGTCACATACAAAGATCCATGAAATATCATGGAACAATATTTGTAATACAAAACGATGACAGATTAAAAAAGTGGCTTTCACAAAGTCAGTATTCGTGTTCTCTCTCACGTTAAGATCAAGCTGCACGCAGATGATCAGTGATATGATTTCATGTCCCACTTTGATACTGTAACTGGAGTGTGTTTTGCCCTAAAGCAACTTCCCTGTCTGAAGTCTGCTGTGACAGCAAGCAGCGACTGACTGACTCCCACACTAACCAGGAACTCCTCGGTCTCTTATCACTTTCTGTTTTACAGGAATATTTACTTAATCCCTCTAAGATGAATTTCACATCATGGTATGTTGGCTGCAGAAACATGAGATCATGAAAACTGAAATTAGTCAATGCACAGTGTTGTTTTCTTTATCTATTCTATTTGTTCTAGAGGCACAAACACTCTCTTACTCTGGTTTGCTAAAAAAACAACAACAAAAGCAGTCACACACCGAGAGACTTGTGTGTAATCTAATAATCTTAGACACAGATAACTTGGGTGCGATTGTAAAAGTGGTGAAAAGTGGTGAAAATATTCAAAATAAAGCGCACACTGTACACAAGTCTACGTTAAATAACCCGAACTGTCACTATCACTTTAAATGATAGTGTTTAAGGAGTCATCCACCATTTAAAGTTAACTTTCAGTAACACAGGGTTAGTTTCTCCAGCTAATTATACAACTTGAAGCATACATGTTGTCGCTATGGTTACCTGTTTTAAATCACTTTGCACAGCGATTAAACTCTTCACTGAAACTGTGTTCTAGGTGTGGTGGTAATTTACACCTGGGAGACGAAACCCCGACATTAAACTACAAAACTGAGCCAAAAGTTAGCAAAGTGGGTGTGGTGGTAAGTTAGATGTTATTAAATGAAAACGTGTAGGAGTTGTGTGTTTGTTAGAGACATGGGCATCACTGTTTTCTATATGATATGACATGAATTTGTGGAATTCCTGGGAAATGAAAAGCAGAGTTCAATGGCATCATGCGTCTCATCTCAGATGGGGATTCGTCTGCATTTGCTCCACTTTTTGTGTAGATTAGGGTTATTATTTTTTTGTGACAGCAGCTCAACAACAGCAACACTAGCGCCTGCATACCTAAAGAGGCGAGCAGCGTCACTGTTATGTAACTACATCGACTCTGCTCTGCCTCTTCTTTTCCACTTGTGACTACAGTGACTTTTCTTCCCAAGAAGGAAAGAATGTGTTAATGTCTCGAGCGCACAGTTCACACACACACCCACCCACCCACCCACACACACACACACACACACACACACACACACTGGACTGCTGTGTAATAATGGTGCTGACAGGTTAAACAGTGACATTTCAAACTAGCCTTTTGTTAAATGTGATGAATGGAATTTGCAACACATCTACTTATCTTGTCAGACTGATTCCAGCTCTTAGCACCTTGACATTCAGCTAGATTTCCCCCATAACATTTATAATCAGCAAATATCGCTTCCACCGACCTGTCAATCATAATTTTAACAAAAAATAAGCATCATGTGGAGTCCATTACCGGAGTAATACAGAAGAATTTAAACAGTGAGGATTGTTGTTCTGATATCTGAACCGGTGAATTTTGTGCATAACTTCTCCTGCTAGAAAAATTATATATTGAGGTGTTAAAAAAAAAAAGGCTCTTCACTCAGCTGTTAGGGCCTCTCTGTTACGTCACGGCCATTCCTGAATCACTCATCTGTGAAGGGCTGTGTCACTCCACTGACCCTCTGCTATTTACATTCACTGCCTCCATTACATAACAGCCTGCCTGTTTTTATGTCAACATGGAAACTATAGGGCAAGCAGCACTGATACGTAGGAACATCCTGGTAAATATAACATTTACTGTAGCTGCTGCTCCTGGAAAGTGCTGTACATACAAAGGATTTGTGACCTGTTACCCCCTCCCATGATTTGTGGTTATACAGCAGCACTAAATGAGCCTCTTGTCACAGCATTGAGGGAAATGATTATGAGGACAGCTGTGGTGCTTTCAAGCATGACGGGAAGCAATATGGGCAGAAAACATATGTTACTGATACTGTTCAGTTTAAATTCTGTCAGATACAGCAATTATTAACATTTTTCATTTAATATATGTATGTATATTGAATTTCCATACATGAGATTTATGTACATATAAAATAAAAACATGTATGTAAAAAATTATATATGAAACCTATTGGAACAATTTCATAGATAGACATATATGTATGTCAACCCATACAAATATGTATGTTTATGTACGTATGCTTATATTGTAGACATCTGTTACATAAATATATATCCATCTCAAAGCCTGTCGATATATGTTGATATTATAAACAATAGAGTCCAAGAGTCTGAGGCTACATTGCCAGAATGGTAATAGACATGTTTAAAATTAATGAGAAATTAATAAAAACATATATAAGCATACAGAATTTTATATTTATGTTGTTTTAATAAACTTACATATATAAGAAAATATATATAAATGTATTTATTGTTAACATATGTGGTCACAACATGTTATGTCATATAAAAATTCATTATATAGATATTTTCATGTGCATATACAAATTTTACTATGAGTATTTCAAATTTTAGAAACTTATATCTTCATGTATCCAGAGGATGTATATATGTGATAATAATATATCTTCTTGTAGGTGACATATATGGCAACATCTCTCTTGATATAGGGACATATATGTCATGTAAACAGACGAACCAACACAGACAAAGGGGAGCACAAAGACTATATAGACACAGGAGGCCAGGTGGTTGCACACAGGTGAAACACATCAGGGCGGGGCAGACAATCACTACACAGAAACAAGACCACGACAAGAAGCAAAAACACTGAGACACACAAGGAACCAAATTACAAAATAAAACAGGAAGTGCGAAAAGCCCAAAACAAAACTAACAAAAAGTGTCTGCCATTGAAAAACATGACACAATAAGATAAAGCAAAATAAACAAAGACATTAAAATATCCAATCAGACCTGACCTGAACAAGTCGTATCACCTAATAAAAGTTCTTTAACCCACAGTTTTAAATCATAATACAAGTGGCCACGAAAAAAAAAATTTGGATAGAGAGAAAATCTGCCTTTGCGACATTGTAAACACGTCTGAAGTGACTCAAGTTACTTTTGATACACCCGAGTGAAATGAACTGAAAGCTATGGCCGCCAGGACGATGGGGAATCAAACTAAAAAACATGTGCTTTGCTTAAAAAACGATTAGTAGTAATAATATGTACTATATGCAATTTGCAGTTAATGGGCTAAAACATACAAAACCACCTCCGTGTTCCTTTAAAATGAACCAACCATAACATTTAAAACTGCTACAAGTAATTATTTTCCCATTTTCAGGATACTGTTAGCCACCTTTTCTTCGCCTACTGATGTATTAAAACTACCGTTGAGATGGTTTTAGTGCTTATGATTTTATCCAATATAAAACGAAAGAACATAAAGAACTAAATCAACTTTAAAAAAAAGTCCAAGTAGTCCTTTAGCCTGCAAGTTGTATTAAACGAGAGGGGGTATATGCAACATTGAATCTGGAGGAAACTTAATGAGGAAACCAAATGGCCATCATGCTCCATTTCCATGTTAAATCATGTGTTTTTACTGGCTTTTCAGAATGTCAGAAATAACGCCACAACTATGCATTATATTGTCCGTTATTCCATTATTTCAACATGAGTAAGCAGTTCTTTGTCTGTGACAAACGGGGAAAAAACGCTCACAGCTCTAAATTCACCAGTCTGACACCAATGTTACAACCAATTTGGGTACATTTCTACATCATGAGTAACGAAAGAAACCAGTGAAGGTCTAACGAATGAGTCATTAAGGGAAAAAGGCATGCTTCGCCTTCCTGGTTTGACACAATACACGCTACATGAACATTGTTTTTACATATGTAGCAGGTCTCGCTGTCACTGTGAGTTTTAGTAACAGATGTACAAAATGTCCTAAGTGTAACTTGTCAAAGCAACTGACATACTTTTTAAAAAAAATGTATTTCATTATTATTATACTTTTTTTTTTTTTTTTACTTATTAATTGTATATTTTTGAAATCAACCAACCAAGAGACAGAAAATCTAGCTGCGTCACATTTTAACCAGTAAGTTAAGACACGATCCATGGACTCGTTTCAATCCAGGACACTACAGAACAAACAAGTGACTCCACGTGACTCTTTTCTTGCCAAACTGCTTTCAACACTCATTACATATAATGGGAATTAGGGTTATTAATAGGTCATCAGCACAAAGCAAATGCGCTGCAAACGCCTTAAGGAAACAAGGAACACATAAAAGATAGTAGTTCAAGGAAATCATAGATGCACCCATTGTTCACATGAACAATGTTCAGAAGAGCAATGGGAGTATTATTGTTCCTATGAACAATGAACATGTCTACAATTTCCTGGCTGTATCATGCTAAAAGCTCGAATATGTTCCTTGTTTATTTAAGGCCTTTGTAGCACACTTGGTTGGTAGTGGTGACCTATTAATAATCCTGATGAAAGAGAGACACTGAATCAGTTGCTTGAGTCGATTTCTGATCTTGGAGAGCATTTTGTATTTTTGTTTTTTTATTTTACTTAAGCACAACAACCACTTCCTGTCTCATTTACACTGCACTGAAATAACTTTTCTCATCCTCATTCATCCAGACACTAATGGAGTTCATCAAGACTCTGTCCTTCTCCCAATTGTCCATAACATCCAACTACTTCACTGAATATCCACTGAAACACACTGATTACAACACAGTCACTCTCAAGGAATTTCTTCAGTTGAATAAATTAATGTACTGTATATCGGTTCTAGTCTGGCTCCTGACCTCTGAATTACCAGCCACATCGCAGATTTGTTCAAATAGGATCCTAGTTAGAGAAACAACTGACCAATCAGAGCTTGGTAGGTGGGATTAAGAATTGGGATGTCGTCTCCCTACATAGCTAGTTAGCAACATTCATGAAAAACATTGTTTATTTCCCCCAAACAGCCAATGTACCAACTGGATAGCTGTATGCTAGCTAGCAATGGATACACACTTCTTTGTGGTTGTGTTAAAGGAGCTATTTCTAAGTTTTGCTACTGCTACATAGCCAACGTTAGCATTAACAGCCGTTTCCTTACAAGTCTATAAGTTCAGCATCAAACTTTATTCCTTTACTCCCCAAGAGCTGTCTCCAGAGGTGGAAAGCAACCCTCTTGTTCTGCTATTTCTATCATTTCTTTTGCTCTACTGAAGTTAGCATGCTAACAAGCGGTTGGCCCGCCTTGTCACTTTCCGATACCGAGTCACTGTAGCGTCCAGTCTGCCCTGAGGAAGTGGTGTTGCTCAGAGGACGTGCTAGAACCTCTTGTCTTATAAACGTAATGATGGCTGAAGCTCTCGGCAAGGCTGGAAAGTAAACAGCTGTTAATACTAACGCTAGCATTGTGTATGTAGCATTGTGTAAGCTAAGCCTCTGTCAGACCTCACCAGAGACTTTGGTTCTTTCTGTTATTTACCTACAGCCTCTATCCTTTTCCTTCTCATCTCTGCTTGTTAATGAAGTAGATTCACAATTTTTATGTCCTGTTGAAATATTTTCAACTCATATTTATACATCTTTGAGTCATTTAGGTCAATTTGTGCCACACTGTTCTAATAATGCCTTTCCTTTGACTTCATATGCAATTATGCTGCCTCTAAAATTCACCTTGTTTTCTGTCAAAAAACTCAAGTCATCATATTTTCCAATCAATGAGAAAACTGTTATTCAGTGTCAGTTGAGAATGACACATGGATATGTGTCTCGCTTCTTATTAGTTGGCAAAACAAATCAACCAGCCCCCACCCTTTGGCTTCCCTAGAGCCTGCTGTCAGGTTGAAAGAATAAAGTGAAACGCAGCTACTTGACAACTACTTAGTAATAGTGCAGCACTGTATGTACCCAAATATATTTACCCTCATAATGGATTATGCACAGCCAGTGCAAAGCCAGCCGCCAGAACTACTGGAATAAATTTGATGCAGACTGGGGCTTTGATTAAATGTTTGTGTACTGCCGCTTCCTTGACGAATTCCCCAAATTAATCAGAAATGCAAAAGAGGTGGGGAGAACGGCCGGACCACTTGCTGCATGTCATTCCTTTTCTGTCTCTCTCCACCGCTTCCATCAAAAAAAGACATAAAATGCCCAGAAATAAAACTTATACTAACTAACTAAAAACAAAAAGATAGGTTACTCCTGATTTAATTGTCACATGTTCAGATAACTGGCTCTAAAGTTATCCATTTCATTTTACTATAAGATTATTTGTGCAAATAAGACCAGATACTTCAGGTACTTGTAAATAATCTGGGTTTTAATTTAGAATTTGATTCAGGAACAGCTCAAGGTGTGCTGCCACCTCAAACTAATAGGAAACGAAACTAAACTAAACTACACTAAACTAAAAGGAAGTGGAAATTGGTGATTATTTTCCTCCTAGTTCAACCTGTTGAAGGTTTAAGGAAATAAAGCTGAGCACATATTTTGCAAAGGTGTTGTACAAAAAAATTCAACCAATAATACAAGGTAAGAGAACAAGTAGCGTTTAACCTTAACGCTGAATAGTTGTCCTATAATCTAAGAACATTCTAACCCTAATCTTGGGGTAATAGATGCTATGTTATTATTCTTACATTGCATTGTATGTCAGTTAGAAGCACAGTGTACTTGGTGATTCTTATCACATATTGCATAACATTTTATATCAAGTAACGTTATTACAAATGATCGCGCACAAGTCCAGTGTAAAAGCATTAACTGAAAAAGAACTAACACACAGTGAGTGGGTTTTTACTTGGAATTCACACCACATGATCAGTACAGATCAAAACATGCTTTATGAGGTGTAATGGCAGTAAAAACTAATGAATGCTCCATTAGGGGTAAAGCAATTTTCTCTATAGCATCAAACAACCAACAGGTCTGGTTAGACCTCTTGCAGCTCTGGCTCCACCTCCACATCAGTGCTGAGTAGCTGATGCTGGGGGCTGATCTGTGCACACCTGCCTGGGCCTTTGAAACAGCTGAAGTGCTGCTTCTGGTCCATTTCCAGTGGGATAGGATGGGGCTTGTGTCAGGATTTCCACCTTGGTACAGAAAAAGCTACTAGGGTTTGATAATTTATCCACCTGTGTCTTTGTGCAAGTCCCCAGCTACTGACTTTCTGCACTTTCTATCTATCAAATTACAACGCTGTTTAGATGGGATTAGTTTTATAGTGGCAGGTGGAGTAATGTAATCATTGCCAGAGTATGGCTGTAATTTTATTGCTGTCAAAGCTACAATACTCAGTTTATAGAGTTGGAGGAAGTAAGCTGTTAAAATGTATTTGAAACTGCTTCATTCCAACATTGCCAGAAGGTAAAACTTATTGGTAAAACTTAATTCAACGACTCGCATCACTACCACTTCTACAACTACAAAACAAAACTCTCCATTAGAAACATGTCAAACTGGAATCAAAAGGAAGTTATTAAAGTATTTATTTGTTTATTGTCCGTTGCAGGGAGTGGAGCAAGCTGACAAAGCAGTGGCATCTTATCACTTCGTAAAGATCCTTTGACTGAAGTGTTGTGACGCTGATATCACATGCAAGACACGTGGCCACCTGATGACTGTTAGTGCAATATTTACTCTCCTTTTAGCTCAACTTTGGTTTCTGCAAACTCCTGAGAAAGAGTAGAATTAGCAGCTAGCTGCTTACTTGGGGAGGAAGGATACAGTGAAGGAATGAAAATATTAATATTAATATTAATAATAATTGTGGCCTGTAAAACAAAAACAAAGAGAGGAAAGAATCTAAAATGTTCCATAGACCTGAGGGGAACTGCAGAATCAGGTGACAATTCTCTATAACAGTGGTCGGCAACATTAATCAGCATTAATATCTGGCTGCCAGATCATTTTGATAATCTGATTTTAATTTTAATTCTACAATATCGGAATGACAGTCCCACATTTAGCTACAATGTCCAAATCAGGCCATGCGCTGTAGTCAGCAGAACCTGGTGCTAAAATAGTTCTCCATCATGGCAGCAACAGTTACCCACTTCCTCTTTTGCCCACAAAACAAAAGCGCAAGGAATTTTTTTATTTCAAGCTATTGTGAGCTTTTATTCTGAAAGGTTCTGGCAGGAAGTTCCAATGGTTCTGCTGACTGCTTCACAGACCACTGAAACACTTCTGCCGACATATGATGTGTGATATGAAAAAAATAACAATAAACAGTAAATCAGTCAAACATATAACATGTGACTTTGGGCCACAGCACCACATGTGACAGTAACAAATTAAATTTCAGTTGCGTTTTTATTTTATTAATTTCTTTAATCAGCCTTTGATTATCTTCTAGCTACCATCCAATGGATTAAAAAGAAAATTGGCCCGAGGTCAAACATACTTGCCAAGCCCTGTTTATAGGTTTGTCACTATGACATTACAGTGAATTTTTGAATACAAACATTTATTTCACGTGCAGCTTTAATTAGCTTCCTCAAAGTGACTGAATCACAACTTAATGTAAAAGATAAAGCAGTTCTTTATACTTTTATTTTATGAAAATCTCAAGGATTTTTTTTAAATGAACCTAGGATCTTCCTATATTTAGCCCCTTCTGACCTCAGCTGAAAAAGACAGGCTTTAACATTTCACAGCTCTAAGTGGTTCCTTTAAAAAGACACAGTGCTGATTCAGAGTCCTTCACCATCTAGACCACTGACCAACAACCACCCAAGTGTTGAGTGCCCTTTGGTGAAGAAGTGCTGCAGAGCATCTTAGCTTTATGTAAGCAGCTGCAACGAGAAGACTGCCCCTGCACATGAGTTCATGTGGTGTGGACAAACTAACAGAAGCGCCACATTAAAGGGACTTTCAGTTTCAAGCAACTGAAGTCACAATTACAAGAGCTGCCTGACAAACAAACCAAAATAAGTCAGCGTTAAAATTCAGATATACACACCAAGAATCTTGAGACATTTTGGGAAATAAAGTAATTATTTTTTTCGCTAAAAGTTAGAGGTGAAAATCAATACCACTCTCATGTCTGTCTGATAAGTAGGAAGCCACAGATTCACAACCAGTAGCCAGTTATCTTAGCTTAGCATAAAGACTGGAAACAGGTGGAAACAACTAGCCTGTCTCTGAGTATACTTCGTCATTTTTACACTACACAAAATTTACGAATTACAAGTTTACAGACAGTTATGTGTGGGACTTTTTCTTGGCTTTGTCATGGTTTGCCATGGCAGACACTTTTTGTTAGTTTTGTTTGGACTTTTCTCACTTCCTGTTTTATTTTGTAATTGGTTTACTTGTGTGTCTCTGTGTTTTGCTTCCTGTCTTGGTCCTGTTTCTGTGTGGTGATTGTCTGCCCCGCCCTAATGTGTTTCACCTGTGTTCAATCACACCCTTGCCTCCCTTGTGTCTATATAGTCTTTGTGCTTCCCTTTGTCTGTGTCGGTTCGTCTGTTGTTCTCTGGGTTTTCCTCGACCTGTTCATGTCTGTTTAATCATCAATCTGTTCACGTGGCCTGTTCATGTCTGGTTTGTTTTTGGTCTGTTCATGTTACCTGTTCATGTTCTCCTGTTGTCATCCCCTGTGGGTCTCTTTTCTTGTGTATAAGTTCTTTTGTTGGTTTAATAAACCTGTTTGCACCGTCTCCCGTGTGTTGGCTGCATTTGGGTCCAGCCTTACCCCTCAAACCCTGACAGGCTTATGTACTTGGAATTCTAAAGTTATTTATAACCTTTACATAAATAATGAGACAGCTACTTCCTTTACATTTTTGGCAATTTTTAATGAAGTCTTTTGGTTAAAATAATTAAAAACATTAATTTCATCTGCTGTTATGCTAAGGAGAAAGCAAAACCTAAGACTGTACTGAATGTTTCTTTCGATCTAGCTGTGGTTCATGTCTTTGTGGTTTGTGTGTAGGACTTGAGCTGACCTACTGAGCTGACCTACTGAGCTGACCTACTGACCCGGATCTTGTAGCATTCTACAGTTGTAGCTGTGAACAGGTCAAAGTTGCAGTGTATATGGGAAAGTATGTCAGACTCAGGTCGAGGCTCTAGCTGTAATCTTTGCTTTTATCTGTGGGAGATGCCAAACCTTTGGTCAGAGGCGAGTACTGATGATCGAACCACATGGTTTAAAGGTCACCAATAAGACCCCACAGTTCAGCAGCAGAGCCTCAACTCTCCACAGCCCCTCACTAATGTTTTCCATTAGCTGTATGGCACATTCAGCCTTACCTGAGCTTCAGGCCCTGGCTCCTTCTCCCCGGTAGGAGAGAACAAAGGCCCTGTGATCCTCATTACACGCCACAGTGAAGATTGAGCACAGATGTCAGGCCGTTTACGCTAAGCCTAAAACCTTCTTTAACAGCCACATAAATTCATCAGAGTCCATTCGTTTGATGTTGGTAGAGAGTAGTATACATCATGGGATTGACAAAGTATAGCTCTTTGAAGTCTTGCAGTGATAATCCAAGTATTTTAAAGGGTTATTGGATGAAATCATTGCTACCACATGTAGATTATTTCTCTTGCAAGTCCATACATAGTTTAAATTTCTTGTTGTTCAACACTGTACACGTACAATATATGTGGGACATGTCCTTCAATGCCAAGGTGCCCTTTAAAGTGCAATGTAATCAACTGTCGAAAATTCATTAGCCATGAAACTACAGTTATTGTGATGAATGTGTTTCATCACAGAATCATAGCCGAGCAGCTGCATATTAGTCATTTTGATTATACGGTTCTTTGTGCTATACACTGCAACAATACACCTTTGTGCAGTTTTACATATGGAGTGTGACTTAATTGCATAGCAGGGTCTTTCCAGGGGTGGTCTTCCCTCATTAGAGCTCCATGCAGATTTAGTATGCGCTCACAAACTTTGTGGGCAGATGATATAGGCCATGGCACCACACTGTGTTCACAGTAGAATAGGGAGTGCATGGAAAAAACTGTGAAAAATGTGGAATAAAGACCTCCCCAAGTGGCAGTAGCTTGGGGGCTCAGTTATTCCTGCTCTTGAATAAATGTCAAGTTAGCAGCTGTATAAGTGCCGACCATATCCGGAGTCTATTCTTTCATATCAACAGCGGTTAGTGAGGCTACGCTACTCTTCACAGGAAGTAGTCAAGCTACAGCAACACCACATTTTCACCAGCTAAACAAAAAGATACTCAGAAACGTAGCTTAACACACTGAAGCCACTTGGGAAGCATCTGATGTTAAATGACTGTACATGTTAAATAAATGCACATAATATTTTGTGGTTCAGTTTATTAACTATATACACACTTGCCAAAGTTCAGCTAATGATGCTAGCTAGCCAGCTTTCTGCACAAACACAAACAGCATGAACAGATGAATTAGTGTGCAGATTCTAACTGATCTACTAAACCAAATGTCCATACTCTACTTAGTTGAAGCATCTTAGTTGAGACAACTGGTATTTATTTGAATGCAACATTTGCAAAGCTGTCACAGTCAGAATTGGCTGGTCACGTGCAATTCCCCCAAATACTTTTTCCCCTACACCTCACTACAAAAGAAACTGCAGTAAATTTTAAACAAGTCACCCAGAGAAAAAGGAAGGTCGTTTTGGTCATGGTCAGAAAAGCAATAGGTGGAGCAGAGAGGGAAATGATTAAAAAAAAAAACAAGAGAGGCCCTTGCCACATAAGCGACATGTTTTCTTTTTCCCTCAGGTGAACATAATGGCCAAATGTAACTGGTCTGGAACCCATTACATCAATAACACAAAGGGTTATACGTCACACAGCCCACTGGCCCGTGTACGGACCCATTAGAAGGTTCTGAACATATTCGGACAGAGTAAAAACTTAAACGTTTGTCAATATAGACAAGCTGTACCTTGTTAGATCAGTTAGAGTCTCTAGAATTCAAGTATTCTGTTTGTTTTTGCGCTAACTATAAGCACATAAATATGACTTATTAATATCTACTAGCATCATGTACCAGTGGAGCGTGGTGACTGCCTACCGTTTAGACGTGTAGAACTCCGATTCTCTCTCCATTCCTCCGTTATTTGTATTCCTTTAGACCGTAACAGTCCAAAGGTCACAAAAATGAAAAGACTTCCGTATAAAAAGTATTCCAGGTTGTGAATATCCTCATGAGAAGTCCAAAGCAGACGACCGAGCGATTTGTATCTGCTGCTCTTCCCTCACTTCTCCTCTCCCTCCATCTCTCTCTCTGTCCAGCTCCCTCCGCGGTTGTTAGCGGGTCTGTTGTTGTTTGTTAGCTTTCTGGCTACAAAATGGCGGCCTCCCTGTAAAGATCAGGGGCGTTAGGAGAGGATGGCAAACGTAACCCGGCGCAACCAAGCGTAATGACGTGTTCTCTCCGTCAGAAAAAGACAGTTTTTTTCACAGCTTTTCTGAACGACTCTTGCTTGTAGATAGACGTCTCCCCTGACCAATCAGAGCAAACAAGAGGGGTGGGCACTTCCCATGCAAGGCCAATAGGATCAACTCTGTTTTGAATGCTTCCAAAAAGGCATCAAAATGTTTCAGTATGTTTTCTATTATTTCATATTAAAGAGTTAAAGCACATTTCTCCCAGTTTTCCTTTTAGAGAGGTTTATGGGCGCCAGTGAAAAAATGAACTATAAAGCTCTATTAAACTAAACTATTAGACCTAGAGGCTTTGAAACTTCACATTTGACTAGATTTAGATGTTTAATTTTAGGGGTCGTTGATGTGAAAATGTTGGAGAACCACTAGTCTATAACTTGTCCTAAATGATCCGTGTCAAACACGAAATATCTCCATACACCAGTCATGGTGTGTGTGTTTTTGTTTTTGTTTTTTTCACATGTAATGGTGGACCTGTTGCTGCACCTGTGCCTGCTGTATGTGTTGTTAATGTTTGTTCCTCTCTTCCATGTCAGACAAGGATGCTTGTAGGGTTATTATCACTGTCCTCGTCAGTCCTGGAAGAATCACGTTTCCAGTCACCACGAGCCTTTGATACTGCAGAAAAACAAGTAGCCTTCCGTCACATTTTGGGAATCGTGTCATCGACTTGGCACCTAAGTATCAGTTCACGTGACATCCATAAATTGCACAAATTAACCCTCGTGACATTTTCCCGGTTCATGCTCTACATTACTGTCGCTAATTAAGTGATTCATGGAACAGGGCGAAAATTCAGTTCAGGGAGTGGCACCAAATCTCTCTAAATTTCATGTTGGTATTTTTTTGTCAAGGTGTATACAGGATGTCCTTGGAAACTAAACAAAAATACATTTACATGTATTATCAGTAGGTGTGTTAGCGAGTTTCGCAATAGGAAATAACAACCACAGATGTTTGTGGTTATTTAGCAACAGGTTGTGCAAGGTGTAATCAGTGGATCTGGAGCCCATAATCGTGCTTTGACAATGAGCATCGCTCAAATAGGTCTAAGGCGGTAATTGAACACATGCCGTACTGTACCTGCTGCCAGAGAGGGATTGGCCTTCTTCTTATAGCTAATTAAAGCTGCTGGAATAAATCAGAAATTAACGTTGACTCTGTCTCCCTGAGATCACAAACATAATAGAAAAAAGGACCTGTAAATGCTAAATCCTAAAAGCTGAAGGATATATATTTAGGAAATATTTCAGCTTTCTCGTAAAACATAATTTTTATGAAGCCTCATGAAATCATGTGCTGCCAAAACATTTCAGTTCTTCTGCTGCAAGTAAACCGAATGCCTTTTTTTGTTTTTTGTTTTTTTTTTACATTCAAACCCAAAGTTCAGAGAAGTAAATGAACTCTGGCTGAGGTTTGGTTTAAGGATGGGCACTAAAACAACTGTATTTATGGCTCAGGCAAGGTTCTGGTTATGCTTTTAGGCTACTGAAACAATTTTGGCTAAAGTTAGGGAGAAGCTTTGGTTATGGTGAGACGACAAAACCTGAAGCTAGAAATTAAATCTTGACTCACAGTGTGCTGTCTGTAAAAGTTGTGAATTAAAGGCCCAATGTATCTGCCCATCCACCACCTCGACCACAACTCCCCCACTGTACAGTACTTTCTGTCCTGCTATTTCAATGTCCGACTGCTTCCTGTAATTCGTCCTGAATTAGATTTATCTCTTTTTGTCAGAATGAACCTGCATTTTTAGACTGACTCAATTTCTAAGGGTAATTTTTGCGTGTTTGGTTTCAGATCATGTCGTTAAGTAGAATAGGAAATCTGATGTATTAGGATTAAATAGCAGATTTTTTTAATATATTTATACATGTGGTCTCTTTTAGTTCCCCCTTACTTTTCTTGGTTTGAAACAATTCCTCCATTTCCTTCAGTATGTCAGCTCTCCTAATAGTATTGCAAACGCTGAGGGGAAATCCAACACTTTCCTCTCACAGTTTCTTTATTTTGACTCGAATGGAGTCAAATACGGATAAGGAGCGGAGAGCCCTTTGATTATATTTTCCCACTGGATTATTTTTACTCTCACAACACGGCTCATTGACAGAATTGCAGTCCTTTGCTCTATTTTAGGCCTCTTATTTTCTGGTTCTTGGTTGGACTTGCACGGCAGGCCCGACCAAAGCTCAGGTCCATTTGTAGCCTCCATGACCAGCAACCTTCCCAACAACGTCCCAAGGTCAAAAACAAGCTCAGGACTGTGTCTTCTTTCTTCATAGTACATTCAAAAGTGTCTTGTTTATTTTTATATCTTATATATTCTATGAGCTTGATGAGCTTCACAACAGATGAGCCTTTATATGAGCTGTGAATTTAAATGAACGTCCGAAAATAGCATCCAAAAAAAAAAAAAGAAAAAGGTGAAATAATAGAGAGGAAAACTGAATCTGAGAGAAATCATTAACTTCAACTTTATTATTCAAAACAGGAATTCATGTGGTCAGAGGTGCATACAGGGATGAATACATTAAGACAGTACCAAACAGTAACAGTACAGACATTGTCATCGTCCTCCATAAATACAAATCATCCCTCCCCAAAAAAAGAAGAAAAAAAAACCTGAAAAAATAAAATGTATACAACAAAAAAGTGCCGGAATCTGTCGTTACCGATTGCAGATGTGAATGTACTTTCTCTTGCTGCATGAGTTATTGGTTAAAAATGATGTGCAGCTGTGCTTTAGTCTGTCTTGTGGGAGCAATAATGCCAGCTATGATCATGTTTCTCTTCAGTGCATCAAACACAAAACACATATTGTTAAGTATGTGCAAAATTATTATTCCCACTGCTTTTCAGTTGGTTATTCCTACAACGTAAGGTTAGGCTAGAGCACTGTTTCATCCACTGCATGAGAGTCCTGGAAGGAAAAGCTGGAAGTGGGCAACAAAACCAGAAAAACATTCGACTAAACATCTGATCAAGTTTAAATTTTACATTTCTGTCATGTGTGTTTTTTAGAGTCTGATGGGCGAAAAGCAGTTTTGTTTTCTTTTGATGTTAGTTGCATCTTTTTCTATAACATTGTTCATGTACTTGTGCTGCACTTTATAGACTCGTCCTGTTACTTTTGATGTTGTATCCGACCCAACAGTGCAACCTGTAATACAACTTTTATGACATTTTTGTGTTGTAGAAAATCCAATAAACAAAATTTGTGAAAAGAGTAACAACCAAACTGCTTCCAGGAGCGTTTCTATTTTCTCCCACACAGTGAATAAAAATTAAAAGTATTGTTACGGTGTTCCGCTTGGCGCAGGTGCGAGTGCAAATCCACCCCTCAAAACATCTGCCGTATGACCTTTGTGCTACTTCCTGCCCTCCTGCATTGTCACTGTGTATATACAGCCATAATATTAAAATCGATAATTGATGTTAACATTGTGGCTGATCTTTTTATCATCTTAATTGTTTCCAGATTCAAACACACAACTTGTTTTTCGACACCAGATTTGGTCACGTAGTGATTTATTTATATTTACTTTGCTTCTGGGAAAACAAGCACGAGCACATCTCGCTTCGTAAATCAAAATCAAAGAATTTGCATCGCAAGTCAAGCAGCTGCATGTGATCTCTCACCGCAGGAAAAGAAAAAGCACCTTTTAACCTGTGCGTTCTCTCTCCTCCACCCCTCCATCCGTTCAGCAGGGTTTCACGCTGGTGGACCCCACACAGCGCCAGAGGCTGAACAGTTGGTGGCGAGGAGGGTGAGGCAATGCCAGCCCACGCTGTAAAACTGGCCACAGTTTATACTAATTGTACCATGAAAAAAACCTGACGCAGTGATTCTGTCACAGAGTATATGGGGGGGGGGGGAGAAAGAAGAGAGAGAAGGGTTATCCAGTAGCAACCAAACTAAGAAATAAAGCACTTCTCTTTTTTTTTTTGGCTCTTCACTTTTCTTTTGCAGTGTCACAAAGTCGACTTTCCAGCTCCAACCCAGGCAACACGTGGCCTCCAGGTGCTCCATCATAATTTCCATCTGCCAGCTGTTAGACAGCCTGCCTCTGAGTATCGACCAATACACACAGAAATGACGAGACGCTTATCTGTTCTGGGATTCACGGATCGAAGGTACACAAAGCAAGTGTGTAATGGAACTGAGTCAGCAGTTGGATTTATGAAGTTTGCGGATATGCATGAATCTTCTCAAGGCAGGTGGAGGCTGTCCAACATCTGTGTTGACGCTTTGGACATGTGACAAATCAGCCATTTCCTTCTGAGGAAGACAGTGCTGACTGGAGGAATTTTATAACTGGACTGAACCTGTTGAATCACGCACTCCAATAAATACATACAGTGAATCATTAAAAAACAGAACTCACGGAAGCATCTGCCAGAGGTGTTGACAGAGAGACGTTTAACCATCACTGCTTCAATGTCTCAATGTAATGACATGCCTGTAGTCTGAAAAAGCTGGAGCTGCAACTGGGATTTGGCCAGAACTATGAATACAGTAAATAACAGAAGTCTATGAGACAGAGATATGAAGTGTCTGGATTCTGACTCTGATAAACAGATGGTCGAGACAAACAGGGAAGGTCCTGCCAACTGTAAAAAAAAACAAAAAAAAAAACATTTCTGCACAGATGTTCAAATGTTATATCTGTTAGTTTCTATCTGTTTACATTTTAATGATCGCTGAAACTTTTTTTTTGTTGTGTCAGGCCAATGTCATACTGTCCGCATCCATGACTACGCTCGAGTCGATGTGATGTAGATTTGGTCAGTGGAGGGCGTACGTGCGGCTCTGGTGCGGGACATCTGACCACCCACTAATTTGTTACTAAGCAACGAGGGACACCAGCTGCACATTCATGGACGCTGAGGTTGCTGTTACTCTCACCTCTACAATTTACTACTTTTCTTTTTTAAGTAAAGCAGCTTTTCTTCGTCCTGCATGGATGTCACTATTTTTGAATTGAGTTGCACGCACGGAATACGTGGACAACAAAGTACTGTGTCCTCCAAGTGGAGTATAAATGAAGACGGCTACCCATCCTCGGTGTCTGCAGCTGTCTGCGTCCGTGTGTCCTTTAGCCAGTATAACCAAGACTTCAGGCTTCAGGTGTTGGGAGGGATTAAATATCCTCGGTAATTTAACTGTCTGTGTTCGACATGAACGTTCTGCTGCAGGTGAAGGTGAAGCAAACTCAGTCAAAATCTAAACACACAAACACGTGTTGATATCAGTCCGTCTGACTTCCACTTTCCTGATTCTTCCACTTGTCTGTGGTGCTAGTTTGCTAAAATAAAACACCAAACATTTGATGAGCTTTTATGGGCACATGCTCTCCTGATGGCTTTATTTGTTTATTTATTTATTTATTCTTGTCATCATATTGGTTCCTAAGTAGGCCTTAATAAGCGTGTTTCCATCTATTAGATTAGCAGAAATACTTCAGACAAAGTCACATTTTTGTGGATTTACTGACTGACCCACTAATGACGTTGCCACCTGTGGAGCCACACTGCTGGCATACATAAATAACTTCAGTCCACCCAGATACACCGTTCAGCAAGCTGAGGCTCACGAGGCTTAAAAATAAATCTACTTTTCATATTCTGACTCTCCGTTATTCATGTTTGTTTTTATTTTCCCGCTTCATGCATGATGAGTGTTGGCATTTCCCTTTATTAATTCAACCAGTCATGTCATCTGTTATGTAATCGTCTTGTTCCTGCACCCATTTGTTATGTCACTGTTTTCCTCTCCTATCCATTGTTTTGCCTTCCAGTTATGAGCTTAAAACAACAGAACCTTCCAGACATATTTCAGCACCATCTACAAATTACTATATTTTTACCCCAAAGTTTTACGGCGTAGTTTTGGTTGTGGACTCGGTTTTTAGTCAAATGAAAGTGCATGTTTAAGGAAGAGAAACACTGGGGTCATTGGGTTCACAAATGGGCAAGATTAAGCAATGAAAACAGTTGGTTATGTTTAGAGAAAGTTCGTGGTCTTTGTTACATGTTGAAAAAGTCAACAGTGGCCTGAAGCAGGAGAGATGAATAAGAGTCTCCGATGTCAGTCTTGTGCTTTGTACGCCCAAGAATTCTCCCCGACTTCCTCCCTGCGACCTTTCTCTGCAGCGTAAGAACATCACACAAAAGAAAATGTCCTCCAGAAGAGAAAAGCGAAATTGGTTGCATATGAATGTCATGCAGGAGACAGACGAATGTGTTGGGGCGTCATCAGAGAAATACACCAGTTGAGATTGATCTCTTATGACGTAATACCTGTGGATAAGTCGGGCATTTTCGCCGCAGGAGGCAGCACAGCTGGAGAGCGGCAGCAACTTGGAAGAGGAAGACACCACAAAAGAAGAATTCTGAGTTCTCACAGTGGGAGGGGATTTTTAAAGGCACAATGAAATCTCATGTGCCATGTTGTGTGCATCAAATATTCCCAAACTAGATGAAAAAAAATTCTAGTGAAAGCACTGAGTATAGATATATGTATGGTTTGAATATAAATAAAGTCAAATACTGATGTAGACTTTCATCAGTCATCCTTTAAAACCCATGTCAGCTGAACGTTGATCGTATTCGGTAATGATGACGTGATGAAGTTCTGGAAATGTTCCCATTCCTGCTCTTGATGTCGACTGGCGCTGGCTGCAGCAGGAGGCCCACACTCCTAAATGAGAGCCGCGTCTGATGAGACGTTATCGGTGCCAAGAAGTGAATGCATAGTAAAGGGTGATGAAAAGTTTTAACCTGAAGCCTAAAGCAGCAGACAAAGACCCCACTCATTAAGCAGAGAGAGAGAGAGAGAGAGAGAGGGGATCTCCCTGGCAACAGCACTGTGTTTTCATGACACAGTCGCACACAGCGGACAAGGAAGGGGAGATCAGCCATGCAACGCAGTGGTTCTCCATAAACATTTATTTGTTCTTCCGAGGAACTCATTAAACATGGCAGACTCTTTTGGCCAGGAGCAACCTAATTTGTCTTGACATTCTGCAGAGGGTACGTTGAGAGGGGAGCCCCGCTTCCCTCGTAAGCTGCACACATGCAAGACAGACAGGTAAACTACCGGTCGGACAGCTGGAGGAAACTTGTAAAGATATCATACGGCTGATGTGCAGCGTTTCATACATTCGGTACGAGAACGTTTTCTACCTTTCTGGCTCCTTAACGTGATGATAATTTCTTGTTTTATTAAATAAAAAGCTGTTTAGACAAAGAAAAGTCATAACACATGACATCACATGAGGTCAGTGTTCTAGGCCATAAACATTGGGATACATAATGTAAGCCTAAACTGTGTGTTTGTTTTAATAACGAGGGATTGTAAGCAGTTGACTAACATGTGAATGATAACAAATCAATATGGTTTACATTAGAACCTTTGGAACATAAAAGATACACTTTGCATTTTATATTTATGACTAAATAATTGGTCATACTTGCCAGATTCAAAAACAGGCAGTCGGATCACTAGAGGTCAGAGGTCATTGGTTGTGTAGCTTTAAAACTAGGCCTAGAATATGCAGTGTGGCTGATTGAAGAGCTTCTGGGAGCATTTAACACTTAATTGATCCCCAGGTGGGAAATTTAAGGAGGTTACAAAAGATGAGAGGAAATAAAAGCAAGAAGCAAAATGTTACATTTCTCAACAACATCAATATCCTTTTCGCAGTTGCTTCTGTGAGCGACGCTGTGGCTTCAGAACAACATTTAGCTGCTAGCTAAAGTAGTGTATTAAATTGCTGATGGTAACACCTCTTTACACTTGTGATGATGGTGTTGGGGACAAAGTGTCTCCCACAGAACCTTAAATGTTCCCCCATGTTTTGAGTATCAGACACAAGTCTCCAACATTTGAGAGACAGTCATCAACTCATCTATGGAAGAGACAATGCAGAGTGTAACCGGACACTGTATGTTCTGGCAGCAGTTGGTTAAAATGAACTGATTTACCGCAGTCTGAGAGAAGTGGTTGCTGGAGAATTAACAGTAATGTCTCTCTGGAAGAAAAACTGAATGTTTTTAACACCTTTACGTCGCTTTGTGGAATAAGTGGCACTTTCAAATCCTCGTTCTCTCTTTTAAATGATAATATCAGGTTTAAAGCGACTAATGAAATCTTGATCTGTGTTTCCCGGTGAGTGTTTATGATTGCGAACATGATTTTCCTGATTTTATCATCCCTACAGTGCGAATGTGGAACGACAAGACTTGAATAAATTCGAGTTGTGTGAAACCTCTCAGCTGTTGGCTGAACACACAGTATGTCGCTACTGTACATGAGCAACAGCATGTTATCATTCAGGGAGGGGCATAAACTCCATATAAAACATCTGGAGTAATAATGGGGTGGGTGCGATAGGATCATAAACCTCTGGGCCGTAAGAAGATTTCATAATCTGATAATGACACTGTTGACACAAGTTCAAGTTGATTAAATTGAGTTAACATTAACTGGTTTTACCCCTTTCAACGTGGGATATGACAGAGTATTCATTGTTAGAAGGCTACACAAGCTTTCCTGAACTTACTCTACTTTCTCACTTTTTAAAGATTCTAAAGAATTCAAACTAACATGTTTGTTTTAATCAATTTAACACCTACTGTAAGTGACGTAAGGCCAGGAAAACACACGGCAGCGTGGCGCACAGAACGTCTTGGTTTTCATTTCGGCATGTGTGTTATCGGGTTAGAGCAAACACACTGGCTGCGTAACGAGCTGCTAAATAGACAGAAAAGACCTATTGATAGTCATATTGACATCATACCAACAACATTACACAAAATTGACACCTTTCACTATAGTTTAAATGTCTGGGCTGAATCTAAATATGACACAGACATGAAAAAAATATAAATATTTTATTTTATTAACCATTTTAGCAGCTGCATGCGGAGACGGTGGCAGTTTAGTGATGTTCTCTGTCAAAAATAAATCCAAAATTAATTAATAATGAAAAGAAATCCAACACTGAGTGGCCTGCTGGTGGCCATGATCCAAGGCAAACTCTATGTAGACAGATACAGCTTGCAATAGCAGCAACAGCGTTCAGCAACGCAGCCACCACGCACACGCAAAGACAGTGGCAGTTTAGCGATGTTTCTTGTCAAAAATAAATCAGAAATTAATTAATAATGAAAAGAATTCCAACACTGAGTGGCCTCCTGGTGGCCAAGATTCAAGGCAAACTCTATGTAGACAGATACAGCTTGCAATAGCAGCAACAATGTTCAGCGACGCAGCCACCACGCACATGCAACGCAGGCAAGGTGTTCCTGGAGTTCAGCATTGAATCAGCGAATCTCAGCAGCCGGACACACACAGAAAACTCACACTCCTTCTGCCTCAATCAGTTCAGTGGTGATACACACTGTCTCTTCCGACGTCTTCTCTCTTTTCTGTCAGTAAAAAGTAACTGTGGTTCAACATTTATTAGGTCTAAGTCCAAAATGACCCATTCACTTGTTTGAAGTACACACACAGCGGCACAGAAACCCCAACTCCATCTAGCAAGTAGAAATGCTCACACCAGCGTTGGCTACGACATAGACATAGTATGAACCAGGCTTCACTGTCAGGCAGTTCAATTTTACCAACTACAATAACAGCTTCACTTTTATACACAAATTTCTCATCTGTGGTGTCCATTAAGTTTCCAGACATTACTGTACTTCTCAGACGGCGCGGTGTGTTTTCTCCATGTCGCTTTAGCAAAAGCGAACAGCAATAGCCTTGTTTGAGGAGTAGTCACATAAGAGTGGAACAACAAGGATCAAACATCACTACAGACCCAATAGTTTATATTTTTCCACATTCAAATGGGGGAATCTTGTTTGAATGGAAACTAGCAACCTGTGAAATGGGCTCCAGCCACCCCACAGCCCTGCAGAGAGGGTAAGCAGGTATAAAAATGAATGGATGTTTGGGATGACGCTTGTATATTGGCATCTACATATAATGCAGACCATGACTCAGAGAGCAGAATCAAATGTCAGTGTGCCGAGTCAGAGCAACAAAAGTAATGCAGTGTCACCCAACAGAATCTTTTCAGTGGAAAGGAATTTATTGGTGTTGACGTAAGTGAGAATACATGGTGTTTTTTCTCAATTAACGTCTGCAAGTTAGAACAAGTTAGTACAGATTCGTCTGTTTGTATTAAATTTGTCTTTTTATAGTAATTTTTTCCACATTCTTATTGTAAATATTTTATTGTAATTTTTTTCTCTGTTTATATTAAATCTATCTGACCTGCAGTTCTTGCTTGCTTTGATTTCTTTATATTTTTTCTTCTTACAGTGTTTGTTGTTAAGCACCAAAAAACACCAAAGAAAATTCCTCATATGTGAAAATGTACTTGGCAATAAACCTGATTCTGACTCTGATCATTTGTTGGCCCACTTGCAATACCTTCGCAGCTGTCCAGTGGGTCGAGGCCCACCGGTTGGGAGCCACTGGTTTTGTGTATTTTAACTGTTGCATACTTCCTACATGACCTTTTCTATGAACAGAAATATTCCTAGGATTTGAAACCAAGTTTTAAGGGGCTTTAACACTGGAAACACTGACCCTTGTTGGTCAATGAAATGGAATTCATTGGAAGCTGCTGACAAAGGACAGAAACACGATTCATTCACTTTCTCCGTCCGCAGTTTCACAGTCAGCTGTGGAATTCGGACGAAGAAAAACCAAACGGTTCCACCTCCACCTCTCCGTCCAGCTTCCAGACTTACCGCTGAAACTCCACCTGAAAACACCTGAGCACAGCTTGGCTTTGCATTGTTTCCCTACATGAGCGACAGAGTAAAAAATGTTTACAGCATTTTCATTTAATTTTCAACTAACCAATCGAGAGAGAGACATCATACTAAATTCTCTAATTTCAAGTGTTTCAAGTGTCGTGTTTACAAATGAGGAGAGGAAGACAAAGAAAAGCAAAGTAATTAGGCGACAAGAGATGAGGATGGTGATAAAAAAAATTTAAAAAAAAATAAAAAGCCTGAAACTCAGTAGGTGTCTGGAGTGTTTAGTGCACTGGTTTGACTGTGAATGTATTATCTGACTGCAGCTGCATGTGTACAGGCCATTGCTGCCACCTAGTGGTCGGTCGTAGCATTTCGGAGGAATAAAAACATTCACTTCATGGAGGTTTGTTCTCCTTTTTTCTTTATTTTCGACAGTAGCATTGGCTTAAATAACCACACAGTTTGTACAAATACAGTACAAGTGTTTCTCCTCACGAATGCATTGTTTTGCATTCACTCTCACTGATAATCCAGAGGATGCTGGGATGACTGCTGATGACACACTGAATACTCCACATGAAGTGATGCTTCTCTACTCAGTGTTAACACTCTTTAGGTGAGCTACAGACAAACAGTGTGTGTGTGTGTGTGTGTGTGTGTGTGTGTGTGTGTGTGTGCATGCCTACGACATAGTGCCTGGGGATGAGTCGGGTCGTTGCATTTTTGTGCAGCTATTGCCATCAGGTTACAATGTGGATTAACATGATATATGTCACATAGAACTTGCATATTGAATACCTAATCCCTACAGCTTTCCACCTGAGAACAAATCAACACGTCCACCATTCACATACATCGTTTAGATTTGTCAAAGCGCACAAAGTAAAACGTTTTTTTAAGGAGGAGAGGACAGGTATTGCTGTTGCTGAGACAAAGTGCGAGCAGGAAGCGGACATTTGAAACAGAGCTTTAAATTTTTTTACTGTGTGACATTAATGACCAACACAAGCAGGAATGAGTAACGCTGCTTCAGCTACACAACTATGGTCATGAGTCCAAAACACGGCTCTCCTCCGAGAAAAAAGAAAAACAAAAAAGGCGGTGGAGGTCCTCTGAGGAGTGTGATGTGACGTTTGAATGGATTTAAATAAACAAAACCAAAAAATAAAATAAAAAAATACCATAATATACGTCTGTAGTCGTTATCATGCAGTTGCATTCACTGCCATTTTTACAGCACGGAAATCTGAACGACGGTACACACCAATACCACTGATACACACTGAACCCACTGTGCTGTTTGTGCGAAGTTAAAGGAGAAATCCACACAAAAACAAAATTCACACCGTTTTAAAATTATGTGACTCATAAACTCAAGACAGTTCAACACCTATTTGATATTTTGGAGCAAAGTACTCCACAGTTCTCCTCACTCTCTTTGCTTTCTGTATGTTTTTTAAATGCACTTCAAGTACTCTGTCACTGAACTACTGCCTGGCTCATGGTTTTCTCTGTTTCAATTAGTTTATAGTAATTTGATTTCATTTCATTTCCCAGGAACTATGTTGGCATAGCAACAAAGTGCTGTATCTCGGATCTTGGTGAAAACTGAAATGATAAAGATATTCGGCGCTCAAGATTAGGTAAAAATTGCAAGACACAAAGTTGAGTCTGAACACATCTGAAGTCAAAGGTCAAAGGTGTGAGTAACATCCTGTTGTTATAGAGACGGGTGAAATAAAATTAACAGTTTAAAATGAGGTAGGGATGCAATCAGTGCATCAAGTGCTTGTCTGATTGTCGGTTTTGATGATGTTCGACAATATTTTCATCAAAACACCAAACAAGGGAACGTCTTCTGGAAGAATGTCGTTCATCCCTCCGGCAGAGTTTCTATGACGATGAGTACTGAAAGTGTTTTCACTAAAACAGTGAGTTTGATTTTGAACACTGAGCGTTCGATATGAAAATAGACGCCGCCACATGGCCGCTTTCTAAATCCCCATGACTTTTTCCATTATTCACCGTCTATATATCGCAACATGACATCATCAGCACAAACTGTCGCTATGCTATTCAACTTAAGGAGAAACTGGCTCAGATTCACGCTATAAACCGAGCCGCACAGTACTATGGAAATGACATTTGTGAATTCTGTATTTGGGATGGACTTTCCCTTTAACCGCAACTTTTTCTCTTTACAGATACTTACAGATTCTGAGCTTCAACCCTCCGCACAAAGCTTTTCAAGCTCCCTGTTACATCAAAGCCACTGTTTCACAAAACCTAGTGGATCTGACATGCTGGTAAAATTCATGTTTCACATGAGAATCATTTGAAAGACATATGGCTCTATCAGTATTCTAGTGCCTCCATCTTTAACATTTCATCTTTTTATGTGCTTTCCATTCTGTACCAAAGCCCCAACCCCTTTACTGTCAGAGTAATCTTCATCCTTCTCCTATTTCCCGTAGGTTGATCTCACAAAATAACATCTCTTTGTGATTGTCATCCCTTTACTCAGTGACGATACCTTGGACTTTCAGAGAGCCAACAAAGAGTAAGAGGGGAAAAGAAAATTGAAATCATACTTGTATCTCACTGTTTTACAGCATGCAAGCTTCAAACAATGTGTGTTTTCACTTGAGAAAGTCGTCATTTAAGGTCGGTCAGTGCAAAGGGGCGAAGCTGGCAGCGTCCGGAGAGGTAGGGGAAACGGGGATGTCGAAGGCGGGGTTGGGAATATGTAAAGCCGCTCGTTTACTCTTCTTCGAGCAGGCCTTGCTGTGACGTGATGGAGAGGCGTCGCCCGGGGAGCTGGCGGCGTGGCGGGCCCCGCAGCTCACGGAAAGCTCCGGTGAGGGGTCAGAGTTCACCGCAGGGCTGCTGTCCGGGCAGGTATGAGCTGTCTGAGGTTTCCCCTGAGGGCACGAGGTGGACAGGAGCGGAGGGAGAGTGGCTGACTCCAGCAGACCTTTAGTTCCCTGTGTGCACTGGGGAGGCGCGAGACAGAGGAGAGCAGACAAAAAAAAAAAAAAAAGAAAAAGAAAAGACAAACACTGATGAGACGAGCCAGTGAAGTTAACAGGAGGAACAGCAGGGTGTTAAATCACTTCAGTTAATTCAGCAACAGCTGTGCAAGATGAATAAAAGGCAAGCTGGAAGTGTGGGCAGGCCGCTTGAGTGATCTGAAGCAGCAGTTCCCGAATGTTTCATGCCACAGATTTGCATATTCATTAGACCTCTGGGATCATATTTGATAGGTTTTTAGCCCAATGAAGATCTAAGAGCGTTGTCTGGAAGAGCTCAGTACGAAATGATTTTTTTTTTTTTAAAAAGAAAGAGCACCCCATAAATTTTCAAGTTGAAGAAGCAGATGCCGACATAGCCAGACTTTTAGTGGCTATGTATTGATCTCCAAAAACACTGGATCCTACACTTCCCATGATGCAATTCAGCTGCGTATGTTGTACCTGCCTAATAAATGCCCATGTCTTTCAAACTCTCTGCCCCCAGTTTGTAATGAAAGCTTTCTGTTAACAAGAGCAAAAGCTACGCTAGCAACTCTGTACAGCAAAGCCTTAAAGAAGCTGTTTGTAAGTTTTGCTATTGCTACCTAGCCAACGTTAGCATTAACAGCTGTTCACTTACCAGTTTTGCTAAAAGCTTCAGCCATTAAAATATTTTCAATGCAAAAGGGTAAAATAGCCTCTGAGCTGCACTAGTTCTTCAAGGCAGACTGGACGCTACGGTGACTCGGTATCGGGAAAAGTGACGAGACGGGCCGACTAGACTGGAGCTAGGCGGTTAGCATGCTAACTTCAGTAGAAGAAAAGGAATGGAAAACAAAAGGGTTTCTTTCCACTGCTGGAGACAGCTCTCGGTGAGAAAAGGACTTAAGTTTGATGCTGAACTCACAATGTTAAGTAAACAGCTGTTAATGCTAACGCTGGCTATGTAGCAATAGCAAAATTTACAAATTGCTCATTTAACCTCAAGCTGATGTCAACATGCTAACATGCTAGCATCATGCCACTGATTAGTGCAGCTTTTCACCAGAATTAAACATTTAAATCGACATCAGCCCTGATGAACTTCAAGATCATACAGCCTTGGGAGCCCATTTTATGTATTCAAGTTTAACTACGTGTTAATTTAAATGTTAATCGGGGTTAGAAAAGTGGCTATTTTTACTATTCACTGTGTTAAAAGCTGTGCATCGCCGCAGTTCAGAGGTCAAAGAGGATTTAATTCCAGCTCAGTCAAACTTGCTGTCAGCACACAGAGACATTTCAACGATGGTTTCCAATGTGTCCCTTCGTACCTTCAATCCCTAAACATAGAGGTTAAATTTCTCTCAGTTAATTCCAGTGTTTTATCGATTATCAATAATTAAACGGCTCATCTACAGAAAAGTCTTGTCAGATATCTAATCCATGTATAACAAGTTTTTTTTGCAGGGGCCTTTTCATATATATAATTTTTTTTATATATTAACAGGAGTAAAATCAAATCTTGGCAGATCTGTGGCATGAAAATGGTCAATTTTCAAGCCAATACTGACACAGTATCGTGGAATTATTGGAGCCACTACTAAACACAGTACACTCTAAAATTAAATTATGCACTCTGCAATGTATTCCACATAAAGCAATGCATAGGTAGAGAAGCCAGCCAAGAGGACATGCAGCGGTGGGAGACTCTGCACTCGCTTTCCCTTTCTCTAAAAACAGGCTTACCAAGCTCAAGCCTCGCTTTTCTGTGCTCTAAATGTGGCTAATCAGCCAGTACAGGACACAGCAAAGTCAGACATTTCTCCTCCTAGTGTTGGTGGTAGGACAGGCACAGAGACAGACCACATACAGAACAGGAAGTTAGGACTGGATGAATGGACACAGTGAACGCACTGATATTGTGACACTTTGTTCCCTTGGAAAACACAATCATACTCTGATATGTAAATTATGAGGCTGGACAAACAAAACAATGAAAGATGAGCACACACACAGATGATGACCTAGAAGGACAAATATGTATGTTTTATTTTATTTTTACTTTTTAATTTGTGATACATGATAAAAAAAAAAAATAGAAATATGTATAAAAACAGGATGGACAACAACAACTCAAAAAACAAAAAAAAACAAGGAATAAAAAGGCATGTGGGGAAAAAAATAAGTGGGAAATGATGGATTGATCATTTGGCACTTTAACCTTTAGAAACATGATTGTCAACATAAGACAGGAGAAGAGGAACCAACACAGAATAAAAACAAGGCTTCCCTCACAGCTTCGCAGAGTCAAAGGACGATTTCTACACGCTCACCAACACCCGTCTCAATAACAAAATTAATTTGAGACTAGAAACACTACAGCTTCAACTGGCTTTCAGCTTAATCCCTACACAGGAATAAATATTTTGGTGTAAACAAACAAAAAAAAAAAGAGCCATCTGTCTTCCTAAAGGCCAAACTGCAGCTACTCTACTACTTGATATGAGAGCATTGTGGCTCACGCTGCAACTCGATCTGAACCACAGTCTTGTAAACAACTCTTCAGGCATCACTTTAAACTCCCTTTGTCAGGGAGAACAAGAATGGAGCAGCTCATAAAACACCCTGAGTCAACATACTGCACATGAAATAAATACTAGGTAACATTAAAAATAAAAAAATACATAAGTGAATGCTATTTCTGATGCTTCCTTCAATAGAAACACAAGAGATAACCTGATTTGTTTATCATTATCATTAGATAAACATGACTGAGCTGTTCGCATTAACTGCCTGCAGCAAGTTTTTAAAGACCAACAGGAAATCAAACCTTAATAAATCTTCGTTTAAGAAAATAGTTTCTGTAAAATAGGCCTGTTTGCTTCCCCCACCCCCGAGTGAGACGGGAAGATCGATACCGCTCTCATGTCTGTTTCTTTAACCTGCAATCAGGGAGCTTTGGTTCAACTGATAAGACTCATAAAATTATATTAGCACACGACGTCGTCAACGTATTTCAGAGATAAATGTAAGTCTCGTTTCCACTGAAAGAGGTAATAAATGTTGATATGTAAACCTCTGTCTGTAGTGTAAATACAGAATATGGAGGGATTAACCGATTCACCGCAGTCAAGAACAGGCAGCAGACAGGTGCCAAGGTCGGGACTACAGCAGGCAACAAGGCTTCTGTCAGGCAGAGGAAGAGTTTTGGTGGGAGTTGGGGGGGGTGCAGGCACAGGAGAGAGGGGTTCCTGCAAGCCAAAAGCCAGCTGGGAAGATCCGCCTACCACATTTATCTCGCTTTTAGTGGCCAGAGCTGGCACCTCGATGTCTGCGCCGCCTGTCTGGGCAGATTCGTCCGCGGGCAGGAAACCTCGTCTGTCTATCAAGCTGAGAAAAGGACAGAAACAAGAAAAAGTACATCCTGTTTTAGTCTCCACATCTCATTTTCCCTTAGTAATGGACACTTGCAAACTGTACAGCAACAAAAAACAGACTCTAAAAAGGACATGCCATTAGACCAGCGCATGCAACTTTGGGGTTTTCAACTGCTGGTCTGAAACAAACAAGCAATAAGAAAAGTTTAGTTGAAGCTGTGGCAAATTTACAGTTTAAAAAGATAAAACAAATGATCAATGGATCAAATGTGTCTCTGATGATGTACCTTACTGTGGGCCACACCTCAACATTTAGAGCGAGACGTTATTGCGGTAAACCGTGATGCCGGGGCGGCGACGCTGACGGAATATAAAACTGTGAGACCATGGAAATCAGTTTACACTTTCATTTGAGCCCAGTCCAGTTATGAATTAGTTATATTTAGAGTCTCAGACGATACGGAGCACCGCATTAACAAGAGATGGCGACTGAATGTCTGATAAACCCACAGTCGAGGCATTTTCATTCACTACCATACAGCTGTGTCTGCGATTAACGAGTGCTCTGAAGTTTACAATGCTTAAAGAAACTCTTATATTTGAATATCTAATGTGCATTTTCAAAAAACAATAAATATTTGAGTCATAAAAACAGTCAAAGGATGAACTGATAGTAAAGTATATATAGTCTGTATTTGACGATAGACTTGAGACCAACCTCGGTGGCATGGGTCCACAGAGCACAGAGCAACAGTTGATGAAGATGTTTCTGTGACTGTATGGGTTCGTGACATCTTCTCCGCTCTTCCCCGACCAGGAGCCTTTAATCTGGAAGCAAAGCATATAAACACTGGGTTTATATTTGTGGTTGTTATTTCTTTTATTTCTTTTTTCTTTTCTTTTTTTTTTGCAATGATGCATTACTGAATGAAAAATAATCTTACAATTAAAACTTTGTGGGAGCTTTATGTTTCATATTTTAAATTGTTATTTCAACTTTTCCCTGCATTTCTTAAAACTTGGCTCAAATCTGATTCAAGTGTTTTCCTTTGAATTTCAGCAATAAATGCTCTCGACCTATTTCTGTAACACAAGACACCAAAACAAACGAGGGTGCAAACGTTTTCCAAACCCAATGCTTTACTCACGTCTTCATTAGTGGTCAGGTTGGAAGAGACTAAGTATGTATGGAAGCCTGAGAGGCCCAAGATGGACCAGACTGAGAAGAAACATATCACCAGCTCCACTGCAGTGAAAGGTTTTGCGTTAAGGAGAATAAATAAAAACCTACTCACTGACAGTGTTTGTTTCCTCAGGAAATCTTAAAAACACATTTTAACAAAAAGGAGTAAAGGATATCTGCCTGGACTCTCTTGCAGAGCAAACACCAGGCCTTTTCCACCTTGAGCCCCTGAAAGAGAGGAAAGAATAACAGTGACGCTCGACCCCAAGTGTCTTTCTGAATCTATTAGAAGGTGAGAAGGTGTGTAAATTAGATTTTCCTTTCCAGTAATACTCTGGTATGAAGCTCAAATTAGTTCATTTTATTCTGACCCTTCCCTGAGCGGGTGTTTTGGAGAACACTTTGGCAAGTGGCCAAACAGGACCTGGTAAATACTCTGTTCATTGTTCTTATCAGACGCCTGAATTGCTCTGATGTCATCAACCTCACCCGTCTGGTGGAAACAAACACTAACAGTTTCTGGCAGGTGCTGTTTGAGGCAGGTGTGTTAGAAGCTACTATCGGTAAGATCCTGACAAAACCCCTGAAAACGCCTGCGGACCGGAGCATTAACACTCACTCAGCGCCAGATGTGTGGTCACGCAGCCGAAGATAAATGCCGTCAGGAAGGAGAGCGACACGATGAAGGTGTAGAAGAAGCGGTAGTTGCGTTTCCCTACGCAGTTCCCCACCCAGGGGCAGTGATGGTCGAACCGCTCTGAAAGAGACGAGCACCGTGATATTTTAATTTAGAGGAATGGTTTCGACACGTCATTCAAACCGGTCCTGAACTGGAGTAAAGGAACGGCGCTCGCTGCAGCCTCCCGTGAAGCCTTTATCTATTATTTATTGTCGGCAAATGTCATGGTGCTGGTGTGTGTCCACAGCTCACCCACACAGTTGTCACACAGGCTGCAGTGGGAGGTGCGTGGAGGCCGGAACATCTTGCAGGTGAAGCAGTACTTGAGCTTGACCACCTGCTGGTTGATCACGACCTCCTTGGTGCGCGGCGGAGGCCGATAGCTCGTGTTTCCAGTGTTGTCTGCAGAGGAGGGGACGGAAAAAACACACACACGGGGATTAAATTAATCTGATTTACTGATCAGTTGAATTGATCATAAGAGCTAATGGAATGGCCTATCAGAATTAGCACCTACACGCTTGCCATTTATAATGAGTCCAGGAAATATGTTGAAATAATACGAGGAGGAATGCTGCCTGGTTGAGTTCAAAGACAGTATTTACAAGCAGTAGTCTTATAATTTTCAACTTGCAGAGGGCTGTTATTATCAGGCTAGTCACACTGGCTTTTTCAGCAAATTTCCCACCTTTCACCACAGTATGTGAGTAAATTTTTCCTGGCAAAATCCGGTCTGACCAGAACGACAGCGAACGACAACATTCACCTTCATACACTCTTACTAGTGCAGCGTGCGGTGACGTTACATAATTCCCAATCTAGCTCCACGCGACGTCAACGTAGGCACAGGAGTAAATGAAAACTCCAGTGTAGCTTTCAAGGGTCTTTAACACATTTATAATTTTCTCCACGTGCTTTCAGAGAGCTCAGACACAAATACAACACAACAGCCCTGCCATAACATCTGTCTTTTAGTGCCATTGGAAATGTGTACATTATTTTATATTATATTTTGGTGTTTCTATTTTTTCCTGCTTCCCATTGATTTACATGGGAGGGGAGCTAATTATTAAGAAACACCTGTGAATATAATGCAGTCCAGTACCACACCACCACTAACTACGACATCAGTACATAAATATATAATTCATTTAACACCTCTATGAGAGTGTGGAAAAAAACTGAACATTATAAACACTTTCTTAAGTGTTGCTTTCCCAGTGTGAACACACAATGTACTTAAACCTTAGAATTAAAATTAAACAGTGACACTGTTTACCAACAGATTCAAATCCCACTATTTGCAAATGCTCTGCACCTTTTAATGAAGTTTTAATGAGATCAGTAATAAAAGCTGAATGATATGCAAAAAAAAAAAATCATATTGTGGTTATTTTGACGGATGATGTAATTGTGATACGAGTTGTGGGAATTTTGTGAATTTAAAATATGAATGCTTCAATTCTAATTGTACGTTGTGGCACATTTTATCTCTATAAATTGCAGCTCCTGTGATTTGGATATTGTGATTATGACAATATTTGTATTGATTGTTCAGCACTATCAGTGATCAAATCCAGCCTAAGACACCTGTTCAGAGAAAACAGAGTCAAACAAAACGTCTTAATACATCTCCTTAAAGAAAGAGTGGTAAGTGTATGTCAAGAGTCTCTGTTTCAAAAATAGCAGAACAGTTGGGTAATGTGAACGTCTTACATCACCACTGCCTAAACTTTGGTCACGAGTAGGAGTTTGCAAGGTGCACATGAAGCCAGCTTTAAACACGAAGGTCATTATACTGAAGCATGCCATATGGAAAGGGAAGGTAATGTTGGCAAGACTTGAAACTGATGGTGAACACAACCGACGGAGCGCTGTAAACAGGCCTGTGGTGAAAAGGCAGGACAGATTGCGGTAAAAGAATCAGTGCAGATTCTCGTCAGGAGGGACGACACCTCTCTCAGTCCTGAAATAGTTCAGACCGAATCGAGGAGCTTAAGAAGTCAAGAGGAAACCTTTCCGTCAGAAAAATGACCCCAATGGCTGCCAATGTAACATTCATTACACTGAGCCACGAACAAATTAGTCTTTTCCAAATTTCTCCATCTGTGTCAAAGGTTTCATCATCATTAAAACTAAATTGGCACCAGCACGAGCGATGACTGCCCCATTAGAATTTGCCTGATGTTTCGATTTCAGAGTAAAACAGCCGACGCTAGCAGAACAATGCCCTCAATCTCAACTGCGAATTGTGCTCTGAAGCAAAATAAACTAAGCGAAAGCTCTTATGACAGCGCTGAAAATAGCACGTCCTTGAAGTTTGACATAATCGAATGCTACTGAGCAGAGGGTAACTTATAAAGAAAGTGAGCCGAGCTTAAGCAGTTTGCAGTTAGGGATCAAGTTCCCTTAAGGAAATATTAAGGCCTCATGGAAAGCTCTGGTGCTGGTGGTGGTTTAAATTCAACTGGCAGGAATGACACTCCGGGGAAAAACAGTCAGCCGTTTAAAAACTGTAATATTTTATGATGTCAGAAGCATTTAAAACATCCATATAGTTCAGTTTGTGCCCGAGTTGGCCCTCACCAATCTGTTTCTCAATGTCCGCAGCCTCGTCTGGCGTCGCTCTGGGCAGGATGCCGGGGTCAGTGAAGCTGGTCTGGAGCAGGGTGATGACCACAAACACAAAGAGGACTCCTCCAATAACGGGTATGCAGCTGGTCAGGTGTTTGACCAGGAAGGGACAGCTGTGATATCGGGGGCAGCCACAGACAAGGGAGAGGACGAATTACCAAGATACACTGACCATATCAAAAGGATTGGAAACCATCAAAGCAAAGTCCTGTCTCATATAACTTAACCTCCTTTTCCTCCCACCAAGGAATCTAGCTTTAATTAATATTCTGTGCTTTTAATCACCATCTTGATCCCTGGAGACAGAACACACTTTCTCTACACTGATAAAGAAAAGGCACTTTTCATAATCAAGCAGTATTCCTGTTATTTCCTATTATAAGAGTACATATTATGTCACATTAATGCTCTGATATTCGCAAGACTGCATTATGTATTTAAGATATTTTAAGTTGAATTGGGGATTGGTCAAGAAATTACTATTGTTTAACATGAATAATGATTTTATTAAGAATCGTTAGGACCTGCTCTACAGTTCGGTGTAGATCTAATACACCAGATTAATTTAAACTCAATTAAATGTCAATTTATTGATCTGATTTAGCGCTTCTCGCTGTAATAATCTGGAAGGTGAGACGTATTCAAATGTCTAGATATTTCATATGGAAAACGACTGGACAAAGCTTGGTGTTATGTCTGAATCGCGGAGCTATCATGAAGCATTAACTCACTCAAATATAAAGAACAATCCACTTGTGACGAGGATGAGGCCCAGGGTGAGGGGCAGGACCCCGCTCTGCCGGGCCACGATGATCCGTCCCCCGCAGAAGAAGCGATTCTTTCCGGGGAAAACTTCCCACTTTCTCCTCGGTCTTCTCGGCTCCTCTTTCTTGTCACCCTCGCTTCCATGGTGAGGCGGAGGGGTCGGGGTCGGTGTCGGAAGTGCCTGCGGGTCGATCTGCTGATACTCGCAGTTTTTCATGATTTATAATGAAGTTTGGTCGCTCTGTCCCAATTCAGAAAAAATCGGGGCATTTGGCCACGATACACAGCATCACCGACACCCGTGTGCTCCGAGGCGGCTGACCGGAGCAAACGTCGTCATTCCACGGTGAATACAAGCTAATCCTTCACTGTGGGTATCCAGTTGTAAATAACCCAAAGACCCCGAGCTCGAAATTACACGCCCGTTACTTTCCATGCCTCTTCATTTATTCATCTTGGAGCGTGTTCCTAGAAATACTCTGGATAAAATTCAAGCAATAGCCCACTACCCATCGTTAGCTTGGTATCCGTGCCATACAGACTAACCAGCTCTGCCAGCGGCGGACTATTTAACATCAGTAAACCCAAAATACCGTTACCACTGCTAGCTTGTTAGCTTGTTTGTCTTGCACATTTTAGCTAAACGTATTTGCTAATATCCAGTTTGTCCTATATGCACAAATTAAATGGAGAACTAAAACTTTGTAATTTATGATGCATATTGCTCTCCTATCACTAGTCCTGACACATTCGTGACTAGTACTGGTTAGCTGCGTTACCATTAAAAAAAAAAAAAAAAAAACGCGTCGTCCGGGAATTTTGGCTTTTGTCAAAATTGACTCAAAGGAAGGATGCATTTCCGGTTAATTTTCTTTCAAAATAAATGATCTACTAAAACGTTACATCTTAGTCATAGCGATGACCCTCATAAAAATGGCTGCATAATGTATCGGAATATTTTACACAATTTCGTTACTATATTTTTCTACATAAATATCATTTGTAGACAAATTCCCAAATGTATAGATGCCAAATTGTACAATATCCGGTAAATCAATGCCTCGCTGTGGCTAACTTGACGCAGAGTCATCAAGTGAGGAGTTGCCAACAATATGGCCGGAAATTTCAAAATAAAACTGTAAGAATTGTATGACTGGTTTTGGTGGTTTGTGTTATGGAAAGGGTTGTATTTGATGGTGGCCTTCCTGTCTACTTGCTACGTGATTTAAATAAGTTCACATAGTGTTATTATCACGGGAAATCCGTGAAACACACAATTCTAAGCCAAAATCACGGTGGCAATTTATCTCGTGTTTTATTTTTTAAGTCACAACCGGAAGTCCAACCTAGTTGTCGCTACCTGGTGTGCTTCCTCCACCTTGACGCTCAGGTACGCGGATTTGGTCGAAAACTTTAGTGAACCTGGAGTTTTAATAGCGGACTTGATATATGGGACGCTCGAAAATGTATTAAAAACAGAAATGTTTAATGTAAGGCGGAGAAGACAACATTAATTCGGGAGTCAGTTGGTGGACGCACCGTGTGTACTGTGAGTAATGTTTACTGAGATATTCGTTAGTCCTCTAATGGAGGAAAAGACCAGCAATGACAGGTCGCCATGAAAGTGAAAATCATTTTTATACACGAAAGGGAATTTCCAACGGTCGGTCAAGCGTCGACGTGTAAATCCGTGTTACTGGTAAAATGTGGGGGAAAAAAAAATTGTAAAATAATATTTTAACTTAATTTGTTTGTTTATTAGCTAACTACACTGTGTGACTACTGTAAACAGTCCTCGCAAACCGTCCGTCATGACACGGAGAATATCTCGAAATTTTAAACTCGTCGTGTTTTCAGTGGATTAATACGCCGATAAAATGCTATCGAAATTAGTTTAAGATTTGATTAACAGTTGATCAGTCATTTTCTTCAATTCCTCCACCTCGCAACCAACAATAACTCTTTCTTACTTTAATAAAAACTTACGGTTTTACACAAGTTTGCTGTGTTTGTGGCCAAAAATCACAATTTTTCAAAGAGTTCTAGCTTAGCTAATTGACTGCTTGCTTTTTTTTATTTTTAGATAAAGTTGGCTGTGCCTTGAGTGTAAACACAGGATATGGTTCTTGTAGCAATCACTGCATTTTACAATGACTCACTTCAAGTTCAATCTTAGAAATCCCCGTGACACTATGCCATGAATTTGATAATAGTTAATTGTCTTTAACGGTGTGTTTACACATCCTCAATAGAACCAGTCGGGCTACTTTACCTGCCACCTGGGGATAGTAGTTTCACATTGGTTTTGAAGAGAGATGCCCTCAGGTGGCTACAAGTGATTTTAGATTTTGTCTAACAGATTGGGACGATAACAATCTTCGATGACAGTTGTTTCGTGATGCCATTTCAACGCACCTGAACTATAATTTTTCTCTTGCTTGTGCAGACCTTGGAGCCAGTCAGTCATGTCTGCCGGCAGCACTGGCAGCCTGAGACACAGCTCGGGGCCTGGGAGCTACAGGCATGGACTGAGCCGGAGCAGCAGCCAGAGGTCGTCGTATGAGGAGCGCTGTGTGGACCCAGTGGAGTACAGGCTACCAGAGCCAAAGACCGTCCACAAAGCCCAGCTGAAAGATGCAAACGGGAAGGAATCGGAGACCATTGGCTTCATTCCTGGTTCAGCCGACCCTCCCTCTGCAGCACAAACCTGCAACCCCTGCACTTCTCCAAGGAGCTGTAGGACCTTTATGTGCAGCGTGCTGACCTGCGGCCTGTACCGGGTCTGCCGGCGTTCCATTCTTGCTCCATGCCTGGCGCCAAACGAGAGCTCCCCAGATAAACCTGAGGAGGTGAGCCTCCACAGTGTGAAACCAGGAGACAACAAAGAGGAGGATAGCACAGACTGGCTAGGGGATGTCCGCATCGCTGGAGTCAGAGTGGACAGTCCAAGGGAGTACTTAGATGTCGAAACTAACTGCACACCATATGTTCCTCCAGCTGGTGGTCAAACACTGCCCAGCAATCACTCCCTGCATGAGTCTATGAGGTTTTATGACTGGGAGGACGGCGAGGAGGATGTGGACTCTCTGATTACTAAGAAGCTGATGGAGCTCTACTCCGAATATCAGATCGAAGAGTTGGCCAGGTGCACCTCTGACTCTGTGTTTCTGAAGAAGAGCAAGGCCATCAATCAGCTCATCAATTCGCTGGCAGAGGAGCACAAAATGGACGAGCAGGAAGCCGAGTGTCGGCTGGTGCGCGGCATCATCCGCATCAGCACCCGGAAGAGCACGAAGAGGAGGCCGCCCGTCTCCAGGATCGAGAGGACGCTGTCGGACAGCGGGAATGAGACAATGAGGGAGAGCGATTCCTTCTCATTCAGCAACAATAGTGAGTCGGTGTTTCCCCCGTCAGCAAATTCTGAGACCCTCTGCTGAAATTTCACATGGTTCATTTATATTCACAATGAAACATAACAACCACAAACTTGCCCTTTAAACACTGTGCACAGTTGACTGAAGCTAGTGTAAAGCGACACACACCCACAAACACACACACACACATGCATGCACATGCACAGTGGCAGCGTTTAGCAGACCAACGTAGTATTGGTTGTTTGTGGCCAATTCACTCGGGAGAGGCGCATACAGCAACGAGATAAACCTACTGTACCTGTCTCTCTTGTCATTTTATTTATCTCTCATAACTTGAGAATTAATCAAGCAAAATGGTTTGTTTTGTTTGCATAAATGTTGTGCAAACGCAGTCACCACTTTGGAGTCACTCGGACATTAACGAGATGCTGAGCCCTTTGCTTAAAGATTTTATATTTATTTTCTAAAAAATGGTGCCATTACACATTTTTATTTTTCCTGCACAAACAAATCAAAATGGTTTTATTGATATCTTCATCATATGGAGGTACAGACTTAGACTGAACTGGTGTAACTTTGTCCTGTGCACTTGAATTATTAATCTAATTATATTGTATGTTCAGATAAGTCTGAAAGACTTGCTCATTATATTATCATATTATCTATTTGTGTTCAATCTAAAGAGTGTAAGTAATATTTTGTTCTTTGACATTTACTACTACAGCTCCAGGGCCTCCAGAGCCATTCAAGTGTCAAATGCTCTCAGGAGATTAACACACACATGAATAACCCTGTCTATAATGATTCTCAGGTCGTTTTAAGCTCTTCCTCCATCGATGTGCACACAGCGGCACCATTACTGTGTGGAAACATTGTACACAGCGACCAGTGTTGTCTCTGTAGATTTGCTGTTCAGCCATTGAGTAACCATCACTCTTGTTTTCCCCGTTTCCTCCAGATGACTCCAAATCAAATCCAAACATCCAGATATCAGAGCTGACCTCCTCTGACAAGTGCGCCAGGGAGATGTGGAAAAACAATGGAAGTAAGAAATCAGTCTTTATTATGTTGTTACACACACAGTTTACAGAACATACGCTCTTGTTCTTAATGAAAATTACATGGGGAGTTTTATCTAAAATATTGTGTCAGTCTCAATCGTTTGGTCATTGACTTTGAACGAGAAGTGAGAAGCGTATTTTTGCATAACAAGATTTATTTGGGGAAATCCATCATGCATGTTTTTGCCAATATAGTAATACCAGGCTTTGTTTTCATCAAACAAAGCCTAACACTGGTTTGACTTCCTGATAAGTTTAACATCAGCTTTTACTTCTGATTAGACAAAGACTTTGTTTCTCTAAATGTTGCAGTAAAATCAACTTATAAGATTTTTTTTATTTATTTAATGCTTTTAGTGAGAACAGATAATATGTAAGTAGATTTGTCATATTTAATTTAATCATTTCAGTTAAAGTTTCTGTAAACTCTGACAAACAAATAAAAATACATCTAAAAAACAGCGTTATAGACATGAATTTCTTCCACAATACTGATCGAGAGCAAGATAGACTTCATCATATTTCAGATATGACAGACATGTTTTTTCCCTGTTAAAAAAAATCCATCTTGTGCACATTGTTTGAATAAAAAATCCCCACCTGTATTTTTTATTGCCTTCCATCAGAGCACACCTGTACAGTCATCGTTCCCTCAGGGTGCTGACGGCGGTTTCAAAGCCTTCTCACTACCAGGCATAGTCTTTAAAAATGAGCTGGATTCTTTAAATGTTAATTTTGTTGAACTAAAAGTTAAGATAAGAGAGAAAATATAACGCTTTATTAATGCTGAAGGGAAACTGAGTGGAGTGCTCCAGCAGCTTAAATTCAAGATAAACAGATACCAATAGAAATAAGAAAATAAGATAAAGTATAATGTAAATAAATGTTACAATAATAATAAAATAAATAGAAAATGAAAATAGAAATGTGGGTTGGATTGTTGGTTGCAGTGTCGCTCTGTACGGTGTTTAGCCAGTGTAGTGTTACAGTATTTAGTACTTGTGTTGTGCAAGACAGCATGACGTTTTCAGATTTGATTGTATTGATTCTAAAAAATACTAGAATCAGACTAGAAAATCCGCTTTGAGTGGTTGATAAGACTAGAAAAGTGTGCTACATGTGTATACAAGTGCAGTCCATTTAACATTTACCAAATATGTGTTTTTAATTGTAGCGTGTAAACTCCTCTCACCCAAGTTTTTATATAAGACCTTTATTTCCTGGAGTAAATAATAATTGACCGTCTTCCCTTTTAAACTGCTGTGTGATAAACGTTTAGTGGGTCAACCATCTCTAGTACAGGAAACAACCCTAACACCAGACGGCTGTGACGATCAACTGATAAACATTTATATGTGGACTGACTTCCGAGCAAATGAAACTAGAAGTGCTGTTAAAATTTACCTGGAACCTATTCCCAGGGCTGCGCCAATAACAGACTGAAATGTAAATATTGTTTTTTATCAGTGAAATGATTCGTGCAGGCTGCACATGCTGCTGTTTTGACTGGACACTGTAGTGCCTGGGTCAACTAGTCTACACTCAAAACTGGGAATGAGAAAAACAATAATGGGCCTGATGTAAGAACATTTAAATTTTCTCATCCAAAAGCTCTCCTGCTTTTTCCTGTGAGTTATACTTGATTCACCAAACTCTGTTAGCTGCTCAAAATTTTCATCAGTGGCATTTTTTTGCAACTTGCTGAATGTTCACCTGCTTTCTTTGCCGTGACCAAAATAAAGAGGGAATAGTGTGACAGGAAGTTAGATGTTAAAGCAAAGCAGTGCATGATGGAAATTAAATTCCCAAAACATTGTCAAATATTTCTCGCATTAAGTTTATCTTAGTTAAACATATATTTTGTTGATTTCTGTATCATATTTGTATCATATATTCAAGGTGCTGTGGATTAAGGGGAATGTTCCACGTAAAGTTTGGACAAGTGTACCCTCTTGAAGTCTGTAAAACACACACTTGAGCCCTCATTGACCTTTTGTACATCCATATTTACTTGCTTCTTCTTCCCTGCCTTTGTCGACGCATCGCTTCTTTTCCTTTTCCATTTTTATTTATTATTTATTTATCCAGTGTAGATCAGGAAAAGTGTATCCTGTGTCCTTACGTGCACAAGAAAAATAATAACGTCGCTCCTAAGTGACACTAGCGCTCAAAACCTCCACAGGACAAACAAGTGAGAAAGAAAGAGAGACGCAGATTCTCTCCATCTGCATGTGACTCATGGGAGAATGTATTAAAAGCAAATCTGTTCATATGAGTGTTTCTTCCATGAGGTCCAGTATTGTGTATCTGATTAGAACAGATATTGGTCCAGTTCACAAACAATGAATTCAGAATACATTTTTAGAAAGGTGACTGTGCATTGGTGTGGTAAATGAATAATGAAATAATTTCTCCTTGCAGTTTCAACTGTCAATCAGGATGTTTCTAAACTACTGCTAATGTTTGTTTGTTTTTTTTTATAGGTCATACTTCTAGTTCTCCGACAGCCTACTCTCACGCAGAGACTAACTCTTCAGGTGTGTCACTGACTCGCTCCTCAGTGAGAACATGATTTCCTGCTCCACGCCGGCTGTCGATGCTTGAAGTATTTGTTGTGCGGTGTCGTCAAGGTCACGTCCGAGACGCTGAAACGGGACACTACACTTGCACAGGAGTCTCTGGCTGAGCCAAGCTCTTCGCTGTGGAAAAGGGGAAAATGTGAAAATTCACATTGTCTGAAGGACGTCGGTGAACTCAGGGCTCTGTGTGTAGATATTTATGGTTGATGAATGTTATGTGTATATTTGAAGGATTGCTTGATTGAGAGCTTGTCCTGCAGGCAGATATCACCAGCTCTAAAATATTTTTATCACGATTAACCGTCCCCTCGTCCTTGAAGGAGTTTCATGAAACCTGATTCTCTCTTTGCTGGTCAGATTATTGTGCAAAGAACATTTAAAATTAGTTCTGTAAAAATAATTTTCTTGTAAAGTAATGATAATTTTCTCAATATCATCATAGATTTGATTATAAACAGTTGTGTGAGTTGTTATGTAACGCATATTTACAGATAATAATACTTGATTAATGATCAGAAATTATGATAATAATTTCACATTTTATAAACTGATAGGAGAACAATAGCATTGCTCAAAAAGGTTTCAGTAATGTTAAGGGGATGAAGTAAGAATATTTGGCAGGAAAAAAAAATGCAGTTTTATTTTTCAAAATAGTGTAAATATGCTTTTAGTTAGAGTTTTGTATGTGTGCCTGGTAGCATGCTAGAAATAAGAATGGGTTTTTATTTTAAAATGTGACAAAACTAAATTTCCAAACCCATCTTCGAACTCTAAACCTGTAAAGTTTCAGGGCTGCATCTTGCACGGTTGTGACACTGTCGTACTGACGAGAATACGCTTATTTGCTTAATTGCTGTGACTTAGATGAAAACATTGATACCACTCTCACGACTGTATGCTGAAAATGACAGCCATACTCAGCCAGTTAGCTTAGCTTAGCATTAAGACTGGAAACAGATGGAAATCGCTCGCCCGGATAGATCCAAAGGTAACAAAATCTGCCTAGCAACACCTCTTAAACTCACTAATTATTAAACAATTTATGCTTTTACGGGTGGTTATCTACTGGACTTTTTACTATATTTTTGTACTTAATAAACTAGTGACATACAACATTTTAATTAGTGAGCGGCAGAGGTGCTGAAAGGTGTTTTTGTTACCTCTGGACAGCTTTTTCCTGTGGTTTCCAAGTCTTTATGCTAAGCTAAGCTAACCGAATACTGCTGGTAGCCTCATATTTATGAGTGGTATCCTCTCGGGAAGAAAAAATGTATTTCCCAAAATGAAAAATCTTTCTTTTTTCTTATGCTGAAGAAAGACCTACGGAAAAAGCTATTGGGTGGATTTTGAATTAGGATTTTTTTTTAATGTCAATTTCATTTCTATTGTGACTTTTATGTAGAGAATGATTTCACTTTTTAAAGCAGATTAATTGTCCGTGTCATAACATGAGGTTCATGTGAAGCAGACAGATCTTAAGGTTTGAAAGTCAACCAGTTTGTCTGCTGCATTGTGGGTAATGTTTTTTGGTCATCTACTCTTCCGTCTGTAACTCGACTCCCACACTGAAAGATTGTTGTGAAAGCTGTTGTGAACTGCAGCTGCGCTTCAGGTTGTATCACGTACTGTAACCTGTTAGCGACGTTATCCCGGGCTGCCTCGTGAAGCGAACGTCCGTTTTCATTCCCACATGTTTGCTCCTGGGTGCAGATGGGAATTTGGCCAGATGACTCAAGTGGAATTTTTTTCAGCACTGTGGCCTTCTTATCAGCATTAGTTTACGGTTACTGTTGGTCATGGACCTTACTGTAGTGGCTTCAGTTAATACACATGGGTAGCTTATATACATATTCTAAACATATTTCCAGATTACACACTTTTCTCCTTTAGTGCTCTGTTTTAATTCTGAGTATAAAGAATAAACTGCTCTCTCGTCTTGAGGTAAAATGGTCCCAGATGCTTTAAATAACTAATTTTTAGTGAGTCAGGAATTTGGCTGCAGCAGCAGTGTCGTTATAATGAAATGGTGTGAAACTGGTTGTTCTGGTTCGGACCAAGAAGCAGCTCTTTAGAAATGACTAATTAGAAATTATGTATGTGTCTGTGTCATATAAACGTCTATAACTGTAACTATCTACAATGCTTCTTATTTCACTAAACTTGGTGAAATAAAACCGTTTTCTGTTCATCCACGTTACACCATACTTTGTCATGTTTTCTCAAAAACAATGTAAATGCTTGGGGTCTTCGCCAGAAAAGGAACTTTATATTTTCAGCAAAGATGTGTTGGCAGGTTCCTCTGCATCACACAGCAACACATCTTTTAACAGATGTCTCATCATAAAACAAAGTAAAGGAAGTGAAACAAAAAGAGGAGTTGCCTGCTTGATGTTTGCCACATATGGCCACATGAGGGAGTCAAAGTTTGCAATATGTTTCAGGTCAGACCAACTGAACTGCTTTCTCAGTTCCCCCTTCATAAGCACACTCATTTCTTCTCAAGTGTCTTTGATTCATATCTGAAGTGATACATCATTAAAATCACAGCTCAACAAGGTATTCAAAGGTTTATTTCATGCACTTCACTGTATAAAATAACAACAATACAACACTCAACTTATAAAAAGTCTATTCTCTTTTATCTTATGGGACAAATAACATCTCTGATAATAAATGTAACATGTTTGCGTTGCCAATAACCGGCTTGAAGAAGAGCTCCGTGACCAGGCTGTGGCTGACGGCCTGAATGGCAGAGGCTGCTATGAGGATGTGCCTGAAGCGACTGGCGTCCCCCGGGTGCAGGAGGAGGACGGCTTCTCTGAGAGCTCCCTGAGCTTCCCATTGGAGGCCCTCAATGAACAACATGGCGCTCAATCCTTGAACAGCTGAAGTGAGAGAAGAGAAGTTTCTGTTTGAGCTCGGCTGTAACAAAGTAATTATCATGGCTATTGAAACAAGATGATGTTTTACCTGGATTGAACAACATAGCTCCCTTCAGGTAAGCATATTCCCTCGGGCTGAGATCCAGTTCCCACAGCTGATGCAAGCAAGTTCTCAGTCTGTGGACGCCGGCAAGAGTTGGTTGGTCAGCCTCCTTTTCAGAAAGTCCCGGTCTGAGCAAAATCTGTCTGAGGATACTTGAATTTGGTACGTCACTCACTTCGAACTCTATTCTTTCCTGTGCAAGCCCCAGCACAAATAAAGGCACCCAGCAGTGTCTTAACAGTGATGACTGATCTCCCAGTGGAAGCTGACTGAAGGAGGGTAAACTTCTCATGAAGCAGACGGTTTTCACCAGCACACCGGAGGCAACTTGGCAGGTGGCCTTTGGGTCCTTCAGGCAAACTGCCCTCCTCTGCTCACAGTGGCAGTTGTGTGCTACGGAGTTAGAGTTCAGTTTGTTGCTGAGGTAGTCGCTGTCCCTCCAGCTCAAGATGTTATAAAGGATCGTGTGAGGATGCTGATCCTGGTAACCAGAGCAAGTTCTGCTTGTAATTTTCTCTTCAAGAGAAAACATAGTGAAGAAGGACGTATCCTTAAAAAAAAATTTAAAAAGTGGGTCAGTGAGCTCCAGAAAGCATCAGCAGCCTTGCTCGGTCCCTATTTATCCAGGATGTCAAATGCTGAGCCTTGACCCTCCTTTTTAAGCCCCTTCAATGAGAGAGAAAAAAACAGTGACCATGGACTTCCCGTGGATCTAGGTTCCTTCCACGTGGAGGCGATAACACTAGTTAAACTCAGCAGCTGTGCAGCGAAAGGAAATACTGAAGCTGGCAGGGGTGAATGACATTTATCATGTTTACCTCAGTCATTAACTCAGCCTGTACCAGTCTACCAAGGACTGACAGGGTCAACGCACAGGCTGCCACCTGACCTGTGCCCCAGTTACACCTTTATGCTGCATGAAAAAAACAAAGATTTCTTTAACAGGTTATGATTATTACGACTGACACCAGTTTAAAACATAACTTGATCTGTAGGTCAAAGTCTGTCTCTATCAGGTTTAAATAACCGTCATGATACATCTTTATCATATCAAAATGCAGCCAAGACACAGTTTTGGGAACAGTTGCAGCAAATGTGTAAAATTATAGAAAAAAACCCATTCTACAAAATAACTGAAAACCCTAACAAAGTAAATTAAGTGTTTGAAGGGGCCACCACCATATTTTATGACATTGCTGCAAATTTTGAAAAGCTGCAAATGCAATGTAAAGATTTAAGGCACCTTGTACATGGAAATCCAACATTTCTTTCAGTTGTAATGTTGTGAATGGCAGTGGTGGAATTAATTTTCTGAGGTATTGTACTTAAGTACAGTATGAAGTACTTGTTACCCCTAACCCTAACTATTTACTTTAAAATTTCTATATTCTACTTTATAGCCTACATTTCAGAGGGAAATGTAGGCCTACTTTTTACTCCCATTATTCGACAGGTATAGATACTTGTGGCCTACTTTACAAATAAAGATTTTACATACAAAATATATTGAATGCAAGGTAATATGATACATTATTTATGAAAACAACAGCCTTTTATTTTGTGTGCCATTAAAATGCTGTTGTTAATGCATGAATATTAGTCTAACAAATGTACTTTAATTTTTTTTTTAATTGAACAGACTATTTCAGTGCTATTACTACTACTTTTACTGAAGAAGCTGAATAGCGTACTTCTCCCGCCACTGGTAGATGGCTTTAGGGACTCATCGTTCATACAGATACTAATGGGTTTTAAGCAGAGAATTGACTGGGGAGCGTTGCCTGTCAGCATGGAGGGTTGGGCCGAGTCAGAGGCTTGAAACGGGGGCAAGAGAGCTGAGCAGAGCCGGGCAGGAGTATGTCAGGAGAGTGCAGAGAGTTTGGGAGAGCTAAACAGATGCAGTGTGGTTTTCAGGCGGAGCAGGAAAGGTTCGGCCGGTGGAGGTCTGCAGGCAGCGGGAGAGAAAAATTAACGAAACAGTCAAAGAGATTAGAAAAGCTGGAGACTCTAAACTCTAGCGTCGTAGTGGAGTTGTGAAGCCGCGTACCGAAAGCTAGAGATGATTTACCTGTGTGCCCGATCGAGATCAGAGCACACACAGACACAAGCGGCAACCTCCGTAGCTGATAAATGGAGCCAACACGGAAGTCGCTAAACCTGCAGTTCCTCTAATGACCACAAGAGTCTGGCTCCTAAAAAGCGAGTCATAGATTCCCATGTTAAAACGTAGTACAAAAAACAATTTTGTTTTCTACAGCTAATTTCCCCCGTCATGACAACTGAATGATGGGTGAATTTTTATATCATTCACCTGTTTAAATTTTTTATTAATTTTATTTTATTAGTTTAAAGTTATGTATTTGAGTGACAGGTGGGTATCCTAACTGCCCATTAACTGACTGCGCACGCGCCGTCACTTCAGCTAATTCAAGTCACTGAACGTGACCGCTCGGCCGTGTTTGTGATGTCGGTGCCTGTTGGAAGATTTCACATGCAAGTATGGGACAAATAATTCGGATACAGATCGTGGGTAAAGCTGTGCTCCTGTATTTTGTGGAATTCTTGTATTATTTTATGTTAGCATTACATAGCAGACCATAGCTAGCTAGCATAGCCCGACCATACTTGGCTTGTTAGCTTAGCCTGTTAACTAGCTAGTTAGCCAACAAATGAATTAGCCTTGGTTTGGCCTTTGAGCAAGATGCCCAGCTGTGATAAAAATATTATTAATACTATTTCCTATGTGTATATGTATGTGTGAGTGAGTGACAACTTAAATGATGGTCAAGATTAGATAATTGTTGACTAATTTCATGATTTGGCCTATATTTTTCTATATCCTGTTTTTGTAATGTCATCGCCATATAAAGAAGAACAAAAAGAAGTGTGTAACTGAAGAATATGTAGGTCTTCTATTTTAGCGAACTTATCTTGAACAGGATGTTACTCACATGAGAGTTTCTTGCATTAAACTCTGACACTTAGGTAAATTATCTGTTTTCTATTTTAGTTAAGAGTATTTAATACTGTGATCTTTTAGCCAGTAGTACATTTTATTAAGATGAAACTATTACACGATGTTGACAGTTATATCTATTGGTATGTTGTCACAGGCTATTTATGTAACCCTCAGGTACATGAATTTAACACACAAAGTTAATTACAGATGGCACTGAAACAGAGGGAAGGTGGCTGGGCCTCAGCCCTGTGTTGTTTGTATATATTCAATGTAAAACGCTTTTTCAGCATATTGGTTGTGTTGATGATTGATCTACTGTAATTATACTCTTACATACCTCCATGAGTGTACATTTGATCAGTTTTTTACATCAGCTGCAGGTTTGCTTTACAATAAACTATGTCTTCAGTCAACTTATTTCAGGCCAGATCATCAACATGTATTCAGATGGACTGTCCACTGAAGTTTTGTTTTTCGCTCAGGTTTATGGCCAGTATTGCCAGATATTATTAGGACATTAATAGAAGTGAAATAAGTTCATATTTTGTAATTAGAGTTGTTAAAATTGTATCACCTATGCCTCAATTATTTTGAGATCCAGAGAAGGTTTACTGATTATCAGTCACACTGAGGCAGCTGAATCTCCCTGCTTTGGCACATTTCTTAAACCCGTCATAGCACTAGTTTATCAGAACCTGTATTAAACAGTGGGGAAGTTCATAAAATTCTGAATGAGACGATAGATAGATAGATAGATAGATAGATAGATAGATAGATAGATAGACAGACAGACAGACAGACAGACAGACAGACAGACAGACAGACAGATAGATAGATAGATAGATAGATAGATAGATAGATAGACAGACAGATCGACAGATAGACTTGGGACTTTTCCCCTATGGGAAATTCATTCTATTAGTAACAATAATAATAATAATGGTTAATAATAAAGAATATAAGTTCAATAGTCCAGTTCATGAGCTACTGCCTTTGGCTGAGGTGTCATACAGCCTGATGGCAGTGGGTATACATTATATACAATAAAAAAAAAAATTTTTTTAAATGTATACATTATATACAAAGTTTATACATTGTTTTTTCATCCTTCCAGTAATAAGCAGGGTGATGTGATTATTGCACAAAACAAAGTAATAACCTGCAACATTGCAGAAATAATGTTGCGCAATGTGTACCAGAAAGGATATTTATGTGTGCAGCTGTGTGCAGCTGTGTGCAGCTACTAGTTTCGTTTCCCACAAAGAAGCCACACTTTCAGTTTCTCAGAAATGCTACAAAGCGAAACCAATCCGGCATAACTGATGCACTCGATCATGGAACACATGAAGGTAAGCTTCTGCAACTCAAACTTATAAATACATGCAATTAAACATCTAGAATAAATATCACTGAACATCGCTGGCTTCTTATAGTGTTTTGACATCTGTTTATTATGTTTTAGATGGATGTGATATTCAACCTACTTGAGAAGCACAGACTAGAGCCTTACTACAACAAGTTTCTACAGTTAGGTGTGAAGGATGAAAGAGATTTCATTGATAGTCTAACAGAGGAAGACTTAACCAACCTTGGTAAGTTTACTAAATATAAATGAGGTGGTTGCATGCCTAATGTTTTTGTTAAATGTCCTGAAGACAATTATCAATAAGATGATTTCAAACTCAACAAAGACATGCTGTGCTTGAAGGATGTCCACAAATTTACACATTACATTGGTTGTTCTTGCTCCTCTAATATGAATGGCATGCCTTGGACCAGTGGAATATACTAACAAAACCATGTTGAAAGAAGAATGAAGGACTTGGTGGGCATTAATAGGCCAAATAAGGCAGAAGAGAGGTTTTCAGTATTAAGAAGGAAACTGAAACTTGTTGATCAGGAAACAATCATGATCTTATCTCAGTACATCACATTACACTTATACTGATAACAGAAGTTGCTTAGGAGTAAAAACAGGTTTGATTGTCTAAAAAATAATTGTGAGCTATTTCTCTAATGCTCACCCCAATCTTGCTTTTTAGAATAACCCTAAGATCCAATAATGTGCTTCACATGTTTGCATTATAAATTTCTTTTGTAATTAAATACATAAAAATAATCCAATAATAATAATAACATTTTTTTTTATATGTCAGAGTTGAATGTAAGAGCTGTCTGTTGTCATTTTTAAATCTGAAATTAAGCAAAATGTATATTTCCAAACAGGATTAAGTCAGGTGGAAAAGAATCGTTATTCCATGATGACAAAAAACATTGGCAGATTTAGAGCCCCAGCACACCCAGCTGCAATGCCAGTGCAAAAGTCAGTAAAGTCATTCTCTCTGCAGTACACATATCCCAAATGTCCAGAACTGAAACACATCACAGGTAAGAAAATCATATAATTTATACCCTCTTTTTGTTCATGAAGTTTATTTTTACAGAGCTTAAACAGACCAGGGGAAAATGTTCATACGTGGTTCCTGTTGCTGCTGATTTCTGAGCAAGAATGTTCTTTGAGACAAACCTACTTCAGAAATATATTAAATGATGCAGGTTGAGACACTACAAGGGTTGGTAGGGGACAGGAAATACAGAACGAACCAAAACACAATGAAGGGAAGTAGGGTGAGACAGAAGGAAGGTTAAAAAATGACAGTGCAGTTCATTTTCAGGCATTATAATATCAACATCAATTAGCATTAAATTTTGCATTAAATACTGCCACTGATTGTGTAAAGATCCCTGTATTAAACCCACAATTATTATCGTATCTACTGCAGGTAGGTATGGGGCTTGAACAGTGACATTTGGCATTGAAAATAAAATCTGACATTGAAATCAAAACCTGAACTGAAATAAGGAATCATTGGCATTATCAAAACACAAACACACCATGGTATACATTTAATTTTGTTAATTTGAACATACAGATATGGATCCAGCACAAAATACAATCGAAGATTTGATGTTGAGGATTTGCCATTCTGAAAGTATTCCCTCATCCAAGGGCGTCTGTCTCTACACATTTGATGGGATGCCCCTGACAGACGATCCCTTCTTCAACACATGTAAGCTCATTCAGTTTTAAAATAAATAATGAGGGTATAGGAAGGTGTGAGGATATTAAAAGTATGCCTAAAAGTATCTCGATAAATAAGGCAATGTAAGAAATGATAATGTTACTGCATGTTATGTAATTATTTTTACAAGAACATTCTCTTGATATAATAACATATTTTATATTGTTATAACACTGAATCAGTGTAACTTATTAAATAAAGACATTTGTCATTATAATGACACACAGATTTAAAAGAAAAGAAAAAAGATAAACCAGAAATCTGTCCTCCAACTTAAACAAAAGCTCAACATCCTCCCAGCAGCTATTGTTATTTTAAATTAATAAAAAAATTCTATAATGCAACAACATATTTAAAGTGGTTAATTTGTTTTTGTTTTATTTATAGGGTCTTTACAAGACAGACACATTAAAAGTGGAGATGTAATCTATGCTATATTTACACCAAAGGAGAACTTGAATACAGCTCCTCCAAATTCCCAGCAACTGGGAAATGAAACCTTTGGAACGGATACAGTTCGGTGCCATGTCATGCTCAAGGTGAGTTTCCTTTGTTTTTGAGCCTCTATGCAAAAGGCTTTGTCAATGAAATCAGCAGAAAAAGCCATAGTTGTTGCACTCACCCAAAACTGACCCAAATTTTACAGGCTTAAACTGCAGAACATATTCTATGAGTCCTACAGTTTAATATCTAACTTTCTGTAAATGAATTTCTTTGCTAAAACTGTTTTTCTTTGATTATATGAACATGCCTTTACCACGTAAAGCTTGTCTAACCTATGTATGGTTTCTTCCATGGAAGGCTTAATGTTGATCTTTAACTTTTCTCCTCTATATTTATTAACTCATACAGGGAGACTTTGAGGTGAATGTGGACCTGGAAAAAGACACAATAGCTAATCTGAAGAAGAAGCTTGCAAATGAAAGTGGGATCCCAGCACATGTTCTTCAATACAAGTAATTCAGAATTATTGTGATGTATGGATAGCAGAGGCTTTGATCTGATTATTAACAATATCATCAGATTTTTTTTTTTTTACACTACACTAACACTCAGTTCGGTTTGTTTATGTGCTCATCAACTACATTTTCAGAGGAGAAACTGGAACTGGCAACACACTGGAAAATTGTGGAATCTCAGAGGGGTCCACAGTGCACTTCTCACTGTCCTCATTTTCTGAGGAGCTTCCAGACTCCAGAATGTTCTTCAAAGATGATGTTAAGCCCTCAGTGCAACAAACCCCCAAAGGAATCAGTGCCCTCTTGTCGTCACTGTATATCATTGTAAGAGCCGTGTGTAGTACAATGACCTATCTCTCTGTTTTTTTAAATTATTTAACCCCTTCATCTATTTTTCTTTGCCTATTCAATGCATAGAGATACAATTGATTTTGATATTCTAACGCTCAGTAAGACAACAACAGACAAAATGATTACATCTTAAAAATGTGAATTACTAGTTACAGTTTTTAATTATATCTGAATATTCTTCTCATCTAGAAAGTTGGACCTCCATTGGCTACATACGGAAACTAACGGGATGTAATCCTCTGGCCCAAAGTTTGTATCAGTTATTTTGCAAGAACGAAATCATATCCAGGACTCAAAAGGTAAATCACACATACTTTTATTACCTATTTTTGGTTTCTCACGTGACCTTGAGTGAATCAGATTTTAATTTTATCTCATAACTGTTTTATTTTCCTGTAGATCGCAGTGGTCGAAGGCTTGTACACGCTCTTCAGAGAGCTTTTGCCAAAACTTGAAAAAGAACGGGGGGAAAAGATCATTGAGGACCTTGATGTCTTTGAGTATTCGACACACTGCTGGGCATACCTCATGTCAGAGGCAGAGGTATTTCCAAATTAATTTAGAGGGCAAATCTATATTCACGTGTGTTGGAGTAAATATCTTCATGTAACCAATCACAAACAAATGAGCCCTTAGTGTTCTGTTGCAAATGGTTGCCTCCATAAAGTCTGTTATTCTAAAATGTATGTTGTGTTATCGCATAATTTCAATATTGTTGTGAATTTTGTGTCAACTGTGTGTTAAGAAGTGGTATTTCGGAAAGTACCATGTAATTTTTACAATCAGGAACACACTTACAGAAGTGTTATAGAGAAATGATAGACTTCCAGTACTGCCTAATGTCTCATGTAATGCCTTGTATTTTTTTTTTTTTTTACAGGAAGAGACATCAGATCATGAGAACTACGCACCATGTTCTCTGATGTCTGAAGAAGGCAGCCATTTCCGCGAACCAGTCAAAGTTCCTGGAATACCAGGTGCCTTGGAAAGAGCAGTTGTGCTGCAGAAAATCAAAGGTAAAAAAGCTCTTACCTTTTATGGATCTAATATGGATCTAGATTATATTGGCAAATCTGCAAATGTACACATTTTTCATACATGTAAGTGCCTTTGTGGAAACACAAATGCAAATTATCCGTGTTTCCATTAGGGTTTTTGCCTCCTGCAGTATCATCCCAATTAAATGATGGATACGATGGATTTCTAGCAGTTGGTCTGGATTGGCCACGATTTGAATGCGAAAAAAGTGTTTTAATTTAAATTTTGCAAAATTATTGCTTTGTCAAATAGTCTGAAAAACTGGCATGTGAGCGTATACGTTTTTTTTTTTTTTTAAACAAAAAATATTTCCAATACTTGTTTCAAACTTTGCAATTTCAAATTGTACATTGAGCAGGATAATGGAAATGGACCTACTAACTCAGAGTAAACAATTCTTTGTAGCTGAGAGTGCCTGTTACCAAACTGGCTGAGGCAACAAATAATAAATGTTATTAATTTTTTCCCATTCCTATGTTAAGATGGAGAAAAGATTCCAAACTGCACTGAAGAGGTTTTGAAAGAAACATCACTCAGGAGAGACACTAACACTGAGAAAATTTTGCTCAGTGTTCATCCTTCAATTTCAACGTATCATCTTTGGATTTCTCATGACAGTGTGACTGGCAAGAAGTATGTATTATCATATTCATTGTTCAAAAAATATCCTAAAAATAGTTTTCCAAAAAGTAACACACATTTGTGTACAAAGCCTTGCTATACAGATTTGTATGTATTGTACAAAATGCATACAGTGTTTTAGGGTTACATGTTTAGCTTGTGTAACAATGTTTAACATTGCAACGGTACTAGCTAATATTAAATAAATGCTAATGATGATTATAGTAACTGATTTTTTGTTAGCTGATTTTCCAAAGAGATCCGTTCTTTTCTATTTGCAATAGACTCTTAGTGTTGGCAGTATTCTACACTACTATATAAACTCACTCAACACATTTGATACAGCTTTATGAATAATAATTCGATTAAAAAACTTAACTGCTGTCCACTTTGCTTTGGTTTTGTGCTCAGATGGCACAAGAACGCAGTAACATGTACACTAATTTGTGTGTTTAAATTACAGCTTTCACATAAGTACTGGGAAGACTATTGGAAACATGGCAGAGCAGCTAGAAGCGTTCCCTCTACTCAAAATATCTCCACCACTACGTTTGAAGGATCTAGGAGTTCAAGACCCATGTCTTGTTTTGCTGAAAGAAGGTACTACATAAATCAACAGGGTGTTAGTAAAATTAATATACAGACATTTGTGTTGGTGGATCTGGTGTTGTAACAGTCTTAACAGTGATTTCATAAATGTAGGCCTAAGTTATGTGCGACAAGGGCAACAGGATGTTAGTCTCAGTGAAGGGAAACAGTGTAGGACATACAGCACAGTATAGGCAACACATGACCCTTCTCTTTAATGTAAAAAAAAAAATCTGACTTTGGTGGCTGAAGAAAGACACAGAATCCATGCTTTCCCACGTACATGGTCTTTGTGCTAGCTGTTTTCAATTTGATGGGAGGATACTTCACTTATGTGCCCGTAACAAAAACCAGTGTCCCTTGCCTGGTGGTCTATTAATGCCCCAAGAATAACATGTTAATTGGGGGTAAACACTTACCTATTTACATTCCCTTTGGGAGTAAAATGAAATGTAAGATAATTGTTTGATAATTTGTTCTCCAAGCTCTACACAAATGATAACATGCATATAGGAAATAGAAAGTATAAACTTTTTTGCAAGGAAAGTAAGGACATGGGTGCAATTAAGGGAACTGAGATGTATCCATTGTCTCTAGCGCATGGTCGTATCACTCCGTGTTCTGTTTGAATAAGCGTGAATTGCAACATTTTCACAGCGCCTCTATTCAGACTGCTTCACAATGTGACTCTCATTCATCCACTCACACACATGCTTTCCACCAATGGCATCAAGGTACAATGCAATGCTGGCCTAACCATCAGAGGAAATTTGGGGTTCAGTGTGCGAGGACGTGTAAATATGTGGATATGAGGAGCTGGGTTTTGCAGAGTGTCAGATGATGGGAACATGGCCACCACTCTCACCACAGTTTGTCAAAAGGTTGAACTATGCTAAGATACCAAGGTACATGGTACTTTAATTTGAAGTGAGGAGCTACAGATTGCCACTGTTTGCATTGTAATATTTCTCTTGTGCTCCGTGGTGCTGATCTACCCTACCTGTCAAAAATTTGGACACACTTTTTCATTCACTTGTACTACATTACTGTGTGTGTAATGTTAGTGCTCTTGCTGTTTTTTTTAACAAGTACTTTTTTCTTCTGCAGACAATGTTGGTGTTTATCTGAATAAAAGCAAGCTAATGCCTGAAATGATTCAGGTGTATAATTGTCTGACTGGCAAGACTGAAAATGTGGATGTGAACAAGTTGGCAGCACAGTGAGTACCTCAATTCTTTTGTATTATTCCAAACCTATTGGGCAAATCAACATATATTGATGAAGAAAAGTTTAACTAGGCATTTACACAATCAAATCCACAACTATACAGTGGCTTGAGGAAGTATTCTTCACTTTTTGCACATTTTGTTGTGTTGAAGATTAAATTTGAAATGGATAAAATTGCCATTTTCCACATCAATCAACAGTCAGTAACCCATAATGAATCAATCAATCAAACTTAGTTACAGACTTGGGGTCCAGATAAAAGACAATACATAGAATAAATTACATACAAAATCACAAGAAGACAACATGGTAAAACCATATCCACGTGTGCAGAGCTTGTAGAGTGGAAGGAAACCCAAAGCTGTAATTGCAGCTAACGATGTACTGAATCAAAGATCTGAATACTTTTGTAAATGAGAAATTTCAGTGTTTGATATATAATAAATTTTATACAAAACAAAAACAATTTTAAAAACATGTTTTCGCTTTGTCAATATGAATTATTGAGTTTAGACTGTTGGGCAAAAATAGCAATTTTATCTGTTTAAACTGAAACACAAAGTCTGGATACTTAATAAATAACATAAATATCTTACCTAATATATGAAATGTCCACATTTTGTGCAGAACTGGTGACCATAGGGATGATCATTCATTTGTCACAACCAGGACTCCAAAAGAAGCCATACTGGTAATTTGATCATTTGCTACTATTTATACATATATATATTTTATACTTTTTTAAAGGTGTTTTTTAAGTATTAACTTGGATTGTATTTGAAAATTGTTATAATTCAGTTCTAATTCAGTTCAGTTCAGATCAGTCTGCATAAATCAGACTCAGGCAGAAAACTGTGAGAGCAGACATCTGTCTTAGCAAGTTTCCAAACACTTTAAAGAGGAACTAAACTGTTGACTCTTGTTTGTACTACAGGGTGTGTCAGTACACTGTGGTAGCTGTCAGATTATGGACACAAGTTCTTTTTAGGCATACAAAAAACTCAGTATGGGGAGTGTAAGGGCACAAAATTACAAAAGGTCTCTAAGATCACGATGACATAAAGTACAACTCAATCATTTCTAAACTTTACTTTCATCAGGTGCTGATAGACACAAGCTCATCCATGGCTGAAAAGTGTTACGGGAGTGTGGAAATACAGAAAATCCATGCTGTAAAAGAACTTTTTGAAAACTTTGCAACACGGAGCATGGCTTATGATTTCCATCATGTCATTGGCCTTGTGAAGTTTGACTCTACAGTGACAATGCTCCACACATTTACAGAGACGCTCGAAAAGTTTAAGGTAAATACAGTACTTCACACAACATTAATTATATCAAACTTACCTTTGTTCAGTTCTGTAGTGTGCATCTAAAATACCAGTTGAGGATTAAGATATGGTCTTTCTTTCCTTATGCCATACAATATGGGTTCGTGAGCATAATACAATGGGCTAATACACTTAAATAGATACAGTTGTTCCCTTTTTTAGGAACACGTGCACACTCTTGAGGCCAATGGACAAACCAAGCTGTATGATGCCCTAAAACATGGAACGCTTGAGCTGGAAAAAGTGAAGAGGGAGTTTCCAGACTGTAGACTTCGCATTCTGTGTCTCACAGATGGACATGATGTTGGGTAAAATCCTTTGTTATGCTAGTTAGCTATGATGCCCGTAGGTTTATTCGCACAATGAGAAAACATACAATGCAACATAAATATGTAAGAAAAAAATGCACATTGTCAGAAAAACTTATGTAAGCAAAAAATAAAAAAGCCTCTCTAGCTTACTTATTCTGAAATGACCCAAAAATGTACATGCGCCAATCAGTAGCTGTAACAAATTTTTGACACCATTTCTTCTCGTTCAATTTTTAAATGTTCTCTCAGTGAACATGGTTATTAATTGAGTTGGGTTTGTGATATTAAAGAGCAAGGCCAGGTCTTCAGACGTCTTAAGGCACTGAAGTTTTAAACTTTATACTTAGAATGAGTCATGAATTATTGAACTTGATTCTTGTGAACATTGTTTCTCTAAGACGTTTAACTTAGCAGCTAAAGGTAGGTTAATTTATTATGCAGCTTAGCTTAGTTGTTAATGTTATTCCTTCAGTTGTTTCTATTTCTCATATTTTGGGGCAGTGATATTGGATATTGTTATCATTGGGCTGACTAACATGCACTGGTGCTTTCTACAATAGATGTGATATTGGCATTGTTAGATTGACATGGTCTCGCAAACTGTGATTGTGATGCATATAGATGAGTGTTACTTGTACAGTCAATGTTTAATGTTGTTTTTTATGCTAAGTATTTTCATATCGTTGACTCTGTAGTAGCTCATGTTCTTTTGATATGCCATTTTTCATTTGAGGCTTTTTGGTCCCCACCACTTTTCAACATGAAGGTTAAACTAGATGTTGGTTTAGTTAAGGGTAAGGGCTAGGGTTTGGTATTTAGTTGAGATGCTTACGGTTGGGGTAACAGGCTATGGAAAGCCTTTTGCCATTGCAGGTCCTCATAAATGTGGGTTCTTAACTGGTGATATACAACTAGTATCTCGTGTTAAACTGAGGAAAACATCGAAGAAGCAGTTGTAATCATGAATTGTTGCTCTTTGCATACAAATGTAAAACACCTGTGTATTATGTGATGTTTTATGTGAACATATCTGAATATTTGTCCATAGATCCACAAACAAGCCAGTGCCTGTTGCAGCCTCCCTGATAAAATCTAACATCATTTTGGATTCGATTATTCTTGGAAATGTCCAAAACAATTGTCTCCATGGAATCAGCATTGCAACAGGTACGGTATGAAATCCATAAAAGCCATTTTCCTTTCTTTAAACTGGCTTTTATGGAAAACCATGGGTAAACATTATGATCCATATTAATAAAACTCCAAAGTAATACATGCTCATGTAATGTTAATGTAAGACCCTCAGCTAGTTGACCAAAATCAGGAGCCAATGGCAAATATGGGCAGCAAAGTCCTTATTCAGGTTTAAAAACACACAGTCACCAATATGAAAGCAGTAAGAATTGGTCTTTTCAGAAGGGTGATGGAGACACGAGAACAACACTTTGAAAACTATACTGACAAAACAAACGTTCGGCTTAAGGCAACAGAAATGATCTGGTAGAAGGGAAATGGGAAATTACCTGTTTTTATACTAGGGTGTCATACACTGAGACAAAATCAAACAGGATGTAAAGTAACACAACATAAAAAACGAGAAAGAATGACCAAAAGTACAAATCAGTGCTGTCCAGTGAAATACAAGTCTCTTTGCTAGGTTGGGACTGATGCAGTTGTAATTTTTGAGCACCCATGGGTGTGTGTTTACACTACATTTAAAACCTAGGTAGCTACAACTTTTTTTAATCAAACCCCCCACACACACACACACACAATTTTTAAACTGTCTTTCTTTTAGGGGGTTGCTGTTTCAATCCAAAGACAAGCAAAGATGGTCTCAAGCTTTTTGAGATAGAGACTGTTCTTTCTTTGGAGATGAGGAAACCTAAGAACAAAGCTGACCCATCCTCCATCACTGAAGTTAGTACACTGATTGTTGTCCACGATACTATTTGAAATGCTCAGAAAATGAGAGTGAATCACAGTAATCTATTCGAAACAATCATCAGCACAAATTACAATGATATCCTGGTTTATGTCCATTTGTTATTTTTCCAGCGTCTTTTAACAGGGTTCTTTGCTACACATGGGTACGATGAATTTCCAGAGGCTACCTTACCAAGCCAGATGTGCAGTAAAGTGACAGTGACAGAAAGGTAAGTGACAGAATAGGCTTCTTTCATACATAGTTGAAATATGCTTCAACTGCAGCGGGTTACTATGTTGGACAATGATTCTTCAGAGGATTACTATGTCAGCTAAATTGGATATTACACAGACTTTATACTAAGGAGCTGGCATAGTAAAGTCTGTTACCCTGGGTAAATAGCTTATGTCAAATAAGCTTAATTCCAAACTTGTTTTCTCTTGCTGTAAGTACATGGACATCACACTTAGCTGTCTATATTTTTAAATATTACAGAATTGTATTAATTCTAAAGCACTAATCTTTCAAACTAGTGTGCTGAAAAAGAAGATCCTGGAGGCCAAAGATGGACGTTTCATGGAAAAGGACAGACGTATCATGGAGGAGCTGAAGAGCCTCCATTGTCACCCACATCCCTACTTTACTGTCTTTCCATCTGAATCTGACTTCAGTAAGTGGCATGTTTTCTTGAAATTTGTTTTATCCAAACTTTTTTATCCCTTGTTTTTGTTTTTTTTTTACTTACATTTTTATTGTATTTTTATTCCAATATTTTATGTTGAGTAGTTTCTTTTTTGACATGGCAAAGACTTTTCACATACTGGAACACACTATATGGACTTCTTTTACAAATAATTATTATCTGTCTCTGGTTTTTTGTCCAGACGTAGTGCATTAAAATTTTGTGTTCATATTTTAAACCAAATTCAAAGTGTGTAAAGGCTTCTGTAGTATATAAACACTAATTTTATTAAAATAAATATTAGATGTGAACTGTTCTATCTTATTTTAAACTTTTAGCATTCTGGAAGATTCTCATGGAAGGACCTCCTGACACGCCTTATGAGAAAGGAGTGTTTGAGCTGTTTTGCCAGTTTGGTTCTGACTACCCGGTGAAGCCTCCAACTGTTCGCTTTGTCACACGCGTATCCTGTCAAATAAATGAAGTTGAAACATACTATATTAAGAGCTTTATTGGTATTGTTCTGTATTTTCCTATTTAAAATGTTTTTAGGTAAATACAAAGTAGTTTAGTAGTACTGGTGTTTCCAAAAGCACTGTTTAATCTCTAACAAAGAAGTATAACCTGACAATTATTATAATTGTAAGTAATGTATGTGCTTTAATTGTATTGTATCATTTTCTTAACACGAAAAAAGATCTACCACTGCAATATCAACAGTGTGGGGCGCATCTGCCACAACATATTTGACCGGAACTACAATTCCCTAATCACCATGAGAGATATCCTTGATGCTGTGTATGGACTGCTGATTGTCCCTGAGCCTCAAGATCCATTGGACAGGTAAGACAGCCCCTACACACACCCATGGTACACCCACACATCATTAGGCTTCATCTTAAGACTGTGTTAACATAAACAGAATATACTTGATAAATTAAGTACATTTGTCAGGTACAGCCACACAACTGCTGCATCACACATTGTCTAATCGTTGTCCTCTGACACTTGAAAAAAATACATAGTATTATGAATTAAATGAGGAGAAAGCTGGATATAGTCACAAGTTATACTGTACATATACTGCTGATGACAGAAAAATCGAATCTAATGTAAAAATAATTATCAGTTGCTTTGTCTACACACTTGCCACTCTTTCCATCAGCCCATACTACGTACAGTACATACAACACTGAACCATGTTGTCATGAAATAAGAGGCCACAAACTTTCTACATAACTTTTGGTGCCCTGCCCTGAAAGCACTAATGTAGGGGCAAAATAAAAGTATGAATTTCATAAATATACTGTATGAAGGAAATTTGTAACATGTTCGTGCAAACAGCATATTCATTTGTTGTTAGGTTAATGAAACATTTGAGTAAAATATATGTCCTTTTTGTGAAAGCATTCTGGCTGAGGAATTCATGACCAGCCAAAAGGTTTATGAAGAACAGGCCAAAAAACACACTGAGGAAACTGCTGCGCAATCACTGGATGATATGGAGAAGGTAAATCAACTATAGTATTTTGAAAGGTTCTCAGGGTTATACACATTAACATGCATATAATGTATCACATGCTATACATTTAAAGAACTGTAACCTCTTAATACTTACTCTCTACTTCTGATGTGAAAGAAATTGGTGGAGCCTGGGACTCGGTTTGTACCCAACCATCTCATCTGCCCACTCACCAAGAAGATATTTGTTGATCCTGTGAAAACAAGACATGGAACAGTGTATGAACGGAAGGCCATTGAGAAACACCTCAAAAAGTAAGTCAGTTTATTAGTTTATTATTTATCATACCAAACTGTAAGAAAAGAACAGAAGTTTCTGAGGAATCAAGTTGAAATAATTAAAACTTTTGGTCATATTAAAAACAATCAGTATCATTATATTATCCAGGAAATGTTGAGGAACATCATTAAGAGAAAACTTTGAAATGGGTATTTACAGAGGGGAAAAGTAATTTCAGGACCAGCCACTCCTCCCACTTTCCAACATTAAAGTACTGTATGTATCTAATTTGTTTTTTCTTCTTTGTGTTGTCAGTTGGGACCAATGTAGTGTGTTACACATGATAAGCAAATGTTAATATGTTAGTATGACCATGAGTAGTCAGTATTGTTACAAATCGTCAAAAAGAAAGGCAGTAAGGTTCAAATATGCTATTGTGCATTTTTCAGTGACTAAACACTCTTTTACAGAAGCAGATTTGATCCACTGGCCACCTCAAACACCATGGTCAGAAGAACTGATCTTAAGCCAGACCATGACATGAAGAAAATGGTGACAGGCTATCGTTCAAATCAAATTCAGGAGACCAGTGTGTAGCAAAAAGTTGGGAGCTACAATTGTACATCAGTTCCACATACAATAAATACAGTATGCCAGTGAGAATAATGGAAATAATGGGGGGAAAGTCAGCTATTACGCTGAGTCCAAATAATGTTGTCACATTATTTAACTGAGAAATATAAATGTAATCATTTGCTTGTTTTTCAAATACTTTATTATTATACTTTATTATTCTTTGAGTTGATATACAACAACAAAATTTTATCTGAATGACTAAAGCTAGTTTGACAAATTTGCTAAACCAGTTGACATTGTGTCCCTAAATTAGGCTGGACTTAATCAAATCAAATAAGCTTCAATGCCCTCAATGTAAAATCCACCCTAATTTCACATGGCAAACACCAAAATATCAGTCAACGTTCTCAAGCGCTATCGGACACATCTGTAATGATAAAAAATTAACAGGATTGAGTTTTATGAATTTATAACTGAATTTACCTCTAACTCAAAGTGCATTAATAATATGGCATGTTGTATGTCAGTATACCTAATGGTTATGATATAGAGTTATGGACCCAAAAATGTCACCCCTCTTACTCTTCCCACCAGCAAACTATCAAATGGATAGGAAACAGACCAGCTTTTAGCACATCAGAGAGATGTACAACCGGACCATGGATCAGATGGTCAGCTCCAAAAGATCAACAAATGGTCACTAGGCAAAATTGGAGTAAACAACCAAAATCTCAATTTTTAAAAAAATATGACCATCTCAATATCTGTATTTGATTGGTACTTATATAGGAAAGGTAACACCAAAAGGAACGTGATTATAAATAAGGTGTGAACCCTGAACGCTCTGTGTCACACATGCACACACAAACTAGTGTTTGTGATAATTGTTAGCTAAAGTTTAGATAACACCACCATCACCAGCCACATTCTGATCCTGACTAGTAACCAGCAGTTAACTCTTTTTATACACATATTCCTTATTTCTGAAATAATATTAAACTATCCAACTATTTTGTAACCCATGTGGTGTTTTTATGTAATAGCTGAATCACACGAGTTCTACCCTATAAAATGGACGAACTGTAACATGTATTTTAAGACGATATCTTTTGTGTGACCATACTGTCAGCATCTTTCATACAAAGTAACAGACATTGAACTTTCACAATAATGTTTTTGTATTATTATAATCAAAGGACTACTGTGTAACCCACATTTATTTACTATTAGCTTTGGGAAACATTTATTATGTTGTTTGACCAGTTAACCACTTGCATTATGCTCAATTAAAGTTTTCAATGATATAATATGAAATCCACATTTGTATTGTTCCTTTCTGTCATTATTAGCTCCATTCGGTTTATATGTTGTTTCATTTGTTGTTCCAGTCAAGAAAATCTCCAGCTACAGTGCAACCCACAAGTAGTTTAGATCTTAATATACTGCTCATGACTGGGTTGATGTCAAGATATTATTTTACCATTAAATTTCACTAGTAGATGTCTTAGTATCATTTATAACCGTATATTAAATAGTCAAAACATATTGTCTTCCACCATTTCCCAATTCATTACACTGATGGTTTTATCCGCTATTGATTACACTGTTCTTTTTCCCAACTTTTCATCTCGCAGATTATCAAATATTGCATTTATCCTGTAGTAGTAGTCAATAAATAAATGTCTTTACTTAATCTCAGTTGTTGTACTGTTCTGTTCATTTGAAGTAGAGACTGGAGATCCATTGAATCGAGAAGTCATGGCCTCTGATGTTAGAGGGATCATATTAATCAATAACCATGGGTGCAGCAGATAAGGATAAAGTGTACATAATTACTGTACAGGTGATATATGAAAATGTGCAACATCCCAAGTTTAGAAGGGTATCACACACTAACTTTACGCTTGGTTCACTTCTAAAACCATAACTCTCAAATAACTTCCTTCACTCTATTCTGGTAATTTTAGTCACTTGCTTTAACTGATCTTGGTAGTTTCAGCCCAGGCAAACAGAATTGCAAGACCACAATATGATCTGTTTTATAGCGTAACATCTTTGCTCATTGTATATACTAGTATTGACCACAAATTGTAGCCGAGTTTACTGATTAGAATAGATTATACAACAGTTAGTTCCGACCAAGTAATTTGATTGGACGAGAAACATTCCATGAGTGCTGATATATACAAAAGCACTGGGACCTTTAACTACATGTATCACTCCGCTTTCCAGGTGTTCTACTAACCGTTTATTAGCGTTACAGTAACGGTCGTCATCTATCTTAGATTGTAACAAACTTTGCAAAGATGTATATGTTTCCAGAAATACCATTTGAATTAAATTATGTATGATCGTGGGAAGAAGATGGAGAGAAGAAAATAAGCCTGGATACTTCAGCGTACACCTCTAGGTGCATTCATATGGCATCGTCAGGTCAGGAAAATGTTTGCGTTGCTTAGCAACAGTCCAGTCCAGTCCAGTTTCCAATCGACACAGGTGATACTGCTTAAATGAGGGAAATTTCCAACTGATTTCACAAAAACTGGAGTAAATAGTTCTTATATTCTTATATTATTTTATTCATATAGAGTTAATATACTGTAAACCCCAATGATTAAAAAAATAAATAAAATCAATTTTTTATTGTTATAAACAATTTCTTTATTTTAATTACACTACAAAATAATGACGGTTAACATACAATCGCTTAAAATCATATTTACAATAAAATCATTACTTTCGATTTTTTTTTCCTCTAGAAAGTTCTCATTCTTACCGGGCGCATCAGTCCCTCCCTGACACCAGCAATCACTTTATTGGTAAATTCAGCTGTCATTTAAAATTCCTTACTCCAATTGGCCCAAACAAGTATGGGCGGGGCTTGTTTCCAGGAAGTAAGTGGCGTGTCAACGGCCCTCACATTGTCGCTAACTCAACTTTTCGGCTCGTCATTCCGTTAGCTAATATTTTTATTTAACCTTTTCTTATCTCACAAACATGGGAGACGATGAAGAAAAGTATGACGGGATGTTGCTGGTTATGGCGCAACAGCACGAAGGAGGGGTACAGGAGGTAATTCACTCTATTGCTAACGTGCTAATGCTTTCGTGCGAGTGTAGAAGCTAATGTAGTTAGCCTGTAAGCTAGTGGGCACACCTCGTCTGTTAGCATTGAAATAACGTCAAAGCAAATGTTTTCAGCTCTTTTACAGATTTAAACTAAGGTGTCATTACGAAAACGTCTCATGCTGAACAGATCACAACCTTACGTCTGTCATCGATGAGGTGTTGTGGGGAATTCGACTTACATGTGACTAATAAAGCAGCAGGACATTTCAATAAAATCTCTTAATTGTTGCTAAAAACCCATTTTGTAGATTGCCTATTTTCCTGAATAACGTTCCAGTTTAACATTTGTATATAGCAATGAGTTACTGGGTCTTAACTAAGTGGCTTCAAGTGGCCGAAATTTCTAGAAGGATCATTACCCCCCCCCCCCCCCCCAATTAACACACATTTCTTAGCTAATAATAGAGGAAATGTTTAATTATCAAAAGGCTGAGAGTCAGTAGAAGGATGGAGATGATCAAGCTCAATAGGTTTCTTTCATTATTCTGTTTTATTGTTTGTGATGGTTTGCTTTTCTCTCAACAGTTAGTAAACACATTTTTCAGCTTCCTCCGCCGCAAAACTGATTTCTTCACCGGTGGCGATGCAGGTGCTGCAGAGAAGGTGAGTAACATCACTGTAAACACAGCCTCTATAACATTTGGGACTATGTTGTATAATATAGTAACACAGGCACATCTTCACCTATGACCTATTTCTCTCCTTTTCAGTTAGTAAAAGATGCTTATGCCCACCACAGTAAGCTGGCGCTGAAGGTCCACAAAGAGAAGCAGGTGAAAGAGGAGAAGGAAAAGAAAGAGAAAGCCGAACGAGCTGCCAAGCTAGCAGAGCAAGAGAAGAAAGAAAAGAAAAATGAAGACGGTCCCAGAATTCAGGAACTGACTGATGAGGAAGCAGAGAAACTTCAGTCTGAACTTGACGAGGTGACATTTGGGTGCTTTGATGCTCTGTCACAGGAATAACTGCAGTTGTTCTGTCACATGGATTAATTAATTTATTTTTGGTTATTTTTTGTTTATAGAAAAAGAAAGAAGAACAGAAACTGGAGAACGCACCAACAAACGTCGAACAGCCATCTGACAAAGAAGAAAAAGAGAAGGGGGTGAGTGAACAGTTGGTTAAACAGTTTAGTGTCCATGAGCAGTTAAATCTGATTCTGCTGATTTACCTGTCTTAATTTCCTTGTCCGCAGTCTGACTCAGAAGGAGAGGAAGATGAGAAGGACAAAGACAAACTGAAGCCTAACGCAGGAAACGGAGCGGACCTGCCCACCTACAAGTGGACACAGACCCTGTGTGAAGTGGATGTGAGTTCCTTCTGACCTCAGGATAAAGCTTTGACTTATCATTTCTGTGGAATCCTTCTGTTTCACCATCTAAGCCTCTCAGGAGGTGTTACTGATCATCTTCCTGCTCAGGCAGCCAGATGTTTTCGACTGTGACATCATGCGAGGAAAGGTGTTGTCATTCAAAATAGATTGCACAATCTCTTTTATGTGGAATCCAGTCTCTGTATTTTACGCCTCACAGTAGACCCGCACCATCTGAGGAAAATTTGGCATGAGCGATGACATATTGAAGTGTGTGCGCACAGTTCTGCTGAGCTAAGCTGAATGAAGAACACAGACAAAGGTCACTGTCAGTCATCTCCTCCGTCCTCCTCCCTCCGCTGCAGGTAACGCCGCTGAGAGGAGGGGCTTCTGTCTCAGACTGGCGCTGCACCTTGAAAACCCTGTGACCGCACGGCGTGTGTAAAATAAAATGTTTTTCTCTAATTCATCGCGTTTCAGTCTTTTGCGATGTGTTAATTGCACATGTTCATATCGCGATGACGTGTTATATATTAATCGGTCAGCTCTAGTATTAACATGCGTCTTCAGTGATCCGGTCACAAGTGGACAGCTCTAACGTCAGTTCACACCTGACTTTAAAATGCGTCTCCACATGCGTCTCCATTGACCACTTGTGATTGGATCTCACTTCCCCGCTTTGTATGCGAATAACCCCTCCGCGACCCGCTCGCTCTCTCTCTCTCGCTCGCTCGCTCTCACACACACCGTAGACTGTAAATAAAGATGGACGTAGCCTCCGTGACGTCACCCATAGGCTTGTGGAGAGCGGTTTTGAAGCTCAGAGTGGGCAGTTCCGTCATCGCCCTCTTGCCAGTACCTGACTCCGCCCCTAACTCCCAGGTAATCCAAAAATGGGCAAAGAGGAGGGGCACGTGTCAAGCCGAGACTCGCTGTATGGTCACCCACCTGTCACTCAAAGCGGCACGCCCTCAGTTACGCAGATCTTTAAACCTCATGAAGGAGGAAATTAGCCCTTTTTTTGTACCAGGCTGGAAACGTGTTTATTTCTGCTGTAAAGTTGGATGTTGTAACGTGGGAGTCTGTGAGGATTGACCCGCTTTTGGAGCCAGATTCAAGCGGCCATTCGAAGAACTGCAGTTTTTGTTATTTTAGTTATTTGCATAGAAAGCGGAGAAGTGAGATCCGATCTAAAGTGGTCAATCGAGACGCATGTGGAGACTCATTTTAAAGCCGGGTGTGAACTGACGAACCGAGCGCTGTCCACTTGTGATCTGATCTTAATACCAGGTCGGAACCGGGCCTATGAAACTGGGGCGGGACTAATCGGACTGTGTCGGAAGACGTCGCTAGAGTAGTAGCGTTCACACTGCCAAAAGAATGTGGACACCTGTGGCCCAGACCACCTCTGAATGCGTCCTCAATGCATCTTGGGTGCGTGCACACCAGGGTTGTGTCGATGGAGGACGATTGTTTTGTTTTTTTGCTCACCTATTCAGTTCACGCAGCAAGTTAATGAATTTACTCCTTTTATATTTGCAATTTTCAAGCAATATTACACTTGATATTAACATCATTTAATGTAATTTACTACCACAACTATTGTCATCCTCCTGTGGGAAATCCAACAAAAGAATGAGAGATATGATAGCATCGTCAGAATCTAACATGTGTTACTGCTGATACCCTCCTCCCACAGCTGGCCGTGCCTTTTGACGTGAAGTTCCGCATCAAGGGGAGAGACGTGGTGGTGGACATCCAGCGACGCTCCATCAAGGTCGGCCTGAAAGGACACCCTCCTGTTATTGAAGGGCAGCTCTACAACGAGGTGAAGGTGGAGGAAAGCTCCTGGCTCATCGACGACGGCAAGGTGGTCACAGTGCACCTGGAGAAGGTGAGAGAGGAGTCGCTGTGGACGGATCCCAGCCTTTTTAATTATGCATCTCCTCAGCTGTAATGACTTGCCTGGTTTCATTCGAGTCTTTCCTTTAACTTCAGATTAATAAAATGGAGTGGTGGAGTAAGATCGTTACCACAGATCCAGAAATCAACACCAAGAAAATCTGTCCAGAGAACTCAAAGGTAACAGGCGCCATGTTTAAGCCTTTAGCAGCAACTGTGTGTTTAATAAAAGTGACAAAAAAAGATTACTGACAAGCACTCCTTAGTTTTCCCGCTCTATAACCCCCCCTCCCTCCCCTGTGTGTGTGTTTCCTGCTGAGCAGCTGTCAGACCTGGATGGAGAGACGCGTGGTATGGTGGAGAAGATGATGTATGACCAAAGGCAGAAATCAATGGGGCTGCCTACGTCTGAAGAGCAGAAGAAACAAGACATTTTTAAAAAGTAAGTTACATCACCTGCGAACAATACACCTGTTCTGTTTAGCTCAGGTTTGATCACGGAACTGTAAAGATCTTTTTGACAGTAACTCTTCAAAGCAGACGGTGTAGTCAGAGTGCGTCTAACGGGAGCTTTATGGTGCACAAAGCTTTATTTTATAAGAGCTGTGAATCTGAAAGATGCCTGTGTAGTTTAGTCACCTCCTTCTGCTCAAGGCCAGGCTCACCTGCTGTAACTGTAGGTAATAAAAGAGCCTGAAGCAGCTTCACAACATGTGACTGTCTCAGTCTCAGCACCAGTTAGCAGTGACACTTCACGGTGGTGGTACATGCTGCAGAGGACATGATGCTCTTCCTTCTTATTATTTCTTGCTTTTTAAGGCCGTTGTTTGCCCGTTTTTTTTTTTTTATGCTGGCGACCCCCGTGTTTAATGTCACAACGCTATGAATTTTGGGTAATTCCCTCAGGCAGCATCTGCAGAAATGTGGTCTTACAGAAAGTGTGCATAAAGGGCTCAAAGTGTTGCTGCTAGAGAGCCGTCGTGCCCTCGATGATTGACAGTGACCCTCACAAACTCACAGCAGATGCGCCTCCAAGTCTGTGAGGGGGGGGATTGGGATGATGTTCCCTGTGCTGAATTTCCTCGGTCTAACAAGCTTCAAGTCTCTGCGGGCTGAACTGAAACCAAAGACTATTTCAAGAGTAAAACCACCTATACTTAAAGACAATGGTCAGCCATAAAGTGGAGTAGATCCCATTCATAGTCAAAGGTCAGAAACATTAAACCACTGTGCTGCTTTAATCTGCGTATTAACGGAGGGTGATTCTCCCTCCGAGCTGGATTACTGTTTGTCGAGTGTTTTATGGAGTCGGTAGTCCTTGTGGGACAGCCTGTCATGTCATGTCAAATATTACACAGTGCAGCAGCTAACTGAGATACAATCCTGGATGTGGGCTAACGTCGGAGCTGGCACCGACATGAAGGACGCTCTCCTGTCACGACCCCTCTCCCTCCTCCGCGGCTCAACTGTCTGCTCGTTATGTTCGAGTCCACTTCCTCTACGAGCTCTTTAAAAGCTGCCTGTAAAAGCTACTGTGCAGTTTTATAAGAGTTAAACAATACAGCCATGGAGATAACTGGTCTCGGAGTTTCTTTTTATTGACACAAAGTTCACATCTGTGTCTGTCCAGTCGAATGTGTCGTCTGATGGTGTCACTGCAGAGATCATTTACTGGTTGAAAAGATTTACTCGTGGTCCAGAAGGAGGTGCTACAGAGCAAGAGGAAAGTTTTATCAGAGTCAAACCAGTTGTGTTTGTGATATTAGGAATAAAGACATGAAGAGAAACCAACCAACTAACCAACTTTTTTTGACTAATTGAACAAGATGCATTAAAAAGTTATTGGAATCAGATGTTAAATAAAAGTGCGTCTTGCTTTGGTGGCGACGTGTTAACTGTTCCCTTGTCTCTGTCGCTGCAGGTTCATGGCTCAGCACCCGGAGATGGATTTCTCTAAAGCCAAATTCAGCTGAAACTCTGCTGTTGTAGAGTCCACATCAAGATTCATGTGAATCGCGTCGGAGCCAGCGTCAGGCGCCAACCAAACCTCCCTCCACGTCTTCTCTTCATGTGTTCTCGTGTTACGAGAACAGGTGCGATGACTGTAACGCCCACGTTCTCCTTTTGCATGTCGTGCGAATATTTAAAGATGTCTGGATTTCTTTTTTTTTTTTAGTAAATGAATTTAAAATCAGAGTGATGCCATGTGAGTGATTATATTTAGCGCACAAGGTTGAACACCTCACCTGAGCTGTCACTTCTCTGAACGAGCAGAATTCAATGGAAAAAAGAAAAGTTTAAATGCAACTTTTTTTTCCTGCTCACTTTAGTGTCTTTACTGCCTGTGAATTTGAAAGTTCAAAACCCTGAAGAGTTCAAGGCCAAGAGAAGTGATTTCTGCCGGCGCTGTGAGTCACTGAACTCAGCCATGTGTTATGTTTGGATCGCATCCAAAGGCCACTGGCCGATATTGAGAACAAGTTTTTCTGAAAGTCACCTCACACCAGGTGAATTGCATAATAGTAGAAGTCCTGACGTGGATGTCAGAGATTTCTAAGTGTATATTTAAAAACGTGTCACTTCAAACAAACAAAATACTGAGAAATATTTGCAGTTGTGTGTGTTTACCAATTAAATGTGCAGACATCAGAGAGACGCGTTTTCAACCACAAGGGAGCAGCAGTGTTTTCCTGAAAGAGTAAAGAGGCTGAGTGTTACCTGGTTTAGTTAAAGTGCAGTGAGCATATTAATGTGATGGATCGTCGTAAGAAGATGATCCTCAAGTGGAAGAAATTATAATTTATCTCATAATTTGAAATGAACAAGTTGAGATCTGGGAGGCGAATAAGGGCTCAAACTTCTGTGAATTATAAATTATAATGAAGGCGCCTTTTTCAAGTGACTTACTCCTTCTAGTGTTGGAGCAACTTTAAAGAGCAAGTGATCACATGAGTAATCACATGTGCACAGGGCAGTTATTGCCAGTCAGATGCAAGAATTTATTATTCCTCCTACCCATAATCCATCAGAATTTAACCGTAATTTCTCTTGTACTTTATTCTGCACAAACGTATATATTTTTTTTTTTTCTTGTGTGTTGCTTTCAACATGTTAACATCCCAGTAATCTGATATATTTACAATAGTAACATTATGGCATTTATATTAATCACAATAATGAAAACACTGATGAAACAACAAGAGTTTGGTTGCAATGGGGAAATAACACAACATCTTATAAGAATGCAGCAGCTGCAACTCGTATTAGCTGAGATTATTCTGATTTATGCATATTATATTACTACGCACATTGCTTCAGGGTTATGAGTAATAATATGTTGCTCAGTAACTCCAAAGCAAGACTCAGAAAGTGTGCGTTCACCTCCGTCTGTGCACGGCACTCATAAAGGACTCATGGAGCTCTGTTAAAGCTGCACTCGTTTAATTTAAGTCCTGGTTACTCGATTAAATGCTTTTAATGTAAAGCAGCAGCAGAAGGAAAACATTAAACAGTGACGTCGATATCAGTGAGATAATAATTAAAAATTATTTTATTTTGTTATTATTTTATAATTTAAAATACCTTTTTAAATTAGGAACATTTTAAGTTAAAAGAAATTTGATGAATAGTTAATATTTTTAACAGTGTGTTTTACATGTAGCATCACACTCCTTTAATGTCACGATGAAGAGTTTAAAAAGAGAAATTGATGCAGGTGTACTAGAGATGTTGTAGCTTTTATTCCACTGATTCATCTTCCTTGTCAAAACATGGTGGCTACATTACCCATAATGCACCTCGACTCAACAGTTTGATCAAAGATTGGTGCGTTATGCTAGTAGCTAGTTAGCTAGCTAGTGGGTGAGGAGCTCGGCATGCCCAGGTATTTTAATTTTTTAATTTTGATTAAATGTTTTATTTATTTATTTTATTTTCATTTTTAATTTGTATCAGGGACCACGTACAAAATCACAAAAAAGATAAAAGATGCTTGTAGCTTTTAGCTAGTAGCTCATTTCCATCTGCAGTTACAGTGCAGCTGAGGGTTTATTGACATGACCGTATAAATACAGATGACAAAACATATTAATACTACTACTAATATTTTGCAAGAAGGAAGGAAGTTAATCACAACTGATGGAGATGAGGGAAAATATATAATACCAGTAGCATTTTTTTCACAAACGCACAATAACACACTTAATATGCACAAACACAAAACAGAATACATATGAAAATACATGTAAACTGATGCTCGACTCCAGCGACGTGTCACTGACTCTACACAACATTGTTTTCAAAACCCCCCCGAGGATAATCGGCGTACACCTACCACCGGGTGAAGAACATGGTTTCTCACTCAGACCACACTGGATATCATGCACCTCTGCTAAATGTTACTTCACTGAGGACCAGTTTGCTTACAAGTCTTCCCCGCTCGTGTGACTGTCCACAGCTAACTTGGACTGGAGCTGTCAGGATGGTGAGAGGCTGTCGCCATCACTGTGGCGACCGGAGGAAACATACATTAGCTTATGCCGGCTAGCAAGTCCTCCTAATGTGTGAAATTGCTCATGTTGTTCAAAAACACTCTTGGCACATCTGTCTCATCGGGGACTGTAGTGTTTTTGTAAAGACTTGTCTCCTGATTGCAGAGCGCAGGTCTCCATGTTTTAGGCCCCTCAGGTATGTTACCACATAGGATGAATTACAGGACGTTCATTTATATAGTTCAGGTGTTAGTCTACTCCAGGTTGGGAAAATCAGATCCACTGGTGTCCGATTGTGTTTTTAACCTTTGAGCCGAGTTAAGACGAAACAGAATCTGCGTGTAAGACGACATCACTGGTTATTGTGTTACTGTGAACATAATTTAAGTAATTATTCTTTATCTCTTTAATCATCTTGAGATTTATCTTCGGTGCTCTTGGGTTTAAATGTCTGCACCCTTTTTCATTATTTTTATGTTATTATTATTTTATTTTCTCTCTGCCTGCCACGGGGGGGGGGGGCAGGTCAACAAACTGTAGACACGACACTGACATATTAACACATTAGCAGGACATAAGAGTTGATATGGAGAACTATAGCTTTCATCTCAAGTCGTGTCTTCGGTCCAGTATCTCCCTGTTTTTGGTCTGAAGGAAACATCTGACTGTTTAGCTGCTAAATGCTCCGCTGTGTCTCTCTGTGTGTTTTTGCTTGAGACTCAACAAACTTCACGAAACACTTGAATAGTGAGCTGCGAAACAAAAGCATCATTATGAGTCACGCCTTTCACATTATACATAGTTCATTTTTATCCATTGTTAATATATAAATATTGTTGAGAGCAGCTTTAGATAAATCCTTGTTTCCAGGGCAGGTGTTGGTTTCCATTTATCCCCCCCCCCTCTCTAAACACTGTGATGCGTTCAGGAGTTTTACCATCAGATTTTAACCCGATGGACTCTGATCAAATTTGGGTTTTAATTTCATACGCCAAAACTCTGGTTTGGTCCTTTTAGCTCGTTAGTGTCAGGTGGGTTGGAAGCTAAAGAAAAGATCTTGTCAGTGATCAGTTTCTTGTTTTTTGTTCCTGAATTCAGCAAACTGAGAATGTGTTGGCAGAAAAACTTCCAGAAGTTCCCTTTCAGCTGCTTCAGCGAGGGAGGCGAAGCCCAGAGGCATGATGGGATTGCGGTTGGGTGGGGCGGCTGTGTGACTGTACAGAGGGCACCGAGGAGGCAGAGTCTGCTCAGCTGAGAGCAATGTCTCACCAAGGTACCAGAATTTCTTCATTAACGAAGACACACAGACATCAGAGGGACGGGGTTTAGGGGTGGACGAGGGGGCGGTCTGCAAACACACACACACACACACACACACACCCACCCCTCCCCCCCACGCCACTGCGCTGACTCGCTGTTCCAGACTCCACGACTTGTTTTTTGGCAGCGGCCCCTCATAAATCAACGTGCTCGGCCTCGCACAATGTGACTCAATATCATAATTGTGGTGTTTGCGGAGGCCGCGTCGCCCTCCTCTCTCTCCTTCCGTGAGGCGCCGCTCGCCGGATTATTCCTGGAATCGGAGGGGAGGGATACGTGAGGGGACGGAGATGGGACGGGAGGCTGGCAGTTTTTTCTTCACCTGATTTTCACGACTGCCTCATCGGATAAAAAGCTAAAAGTTTGACCTCAGTCCCGTTTCTGTCCGTCAATAAATTCTATTTCTGTCACTCAAACAGATGAAAACGAAAAATAACTTCAGCCACAGTTAGTCAACGACGACCCAACCCAACATCTGCATCTGTTGTTCAGAGTCCTCCATCCTCCACACCTGGGTGCTGGGCACACTCTGTAAAGCGTATTTGGAACACACACTTCCAGAGGAGGAGGAGGAAGACGATGGTGTGCAAAGTCAAACTCCAATTGTCAATTAGTGAAGGCCAACACAGGCTGCAGGCTGAGGTGTACAGAGTGGATCAGCCATCTTGGAGGACAAAGGCTTCAGTCAGCCCTGGGTCCTCAGATCAACACACACACACACACACACACACACACACACACACGCCTACACACACACACCTACACACACACCTACACACACCATAACTGAGTGGGCAGAGATGGCCCTGAGCCCAGCAGGACCTGTTTACCGCTGCAGACTGAGCAAAGACCATCAGCAAACATCCTCCTCAGCAAGTCTGGACAACTGCTCATAAACAGCCCGTCACACACGCACACACGCACACACACACACACACACACACACACACACACACACACACACACACACACACACACACACACAATGAAGATATTATTGCCGATCATCAGTCCAGTGAATATTAGCAATAACTGAAAATACTAGAGCTACATAGTGAGTGAAACACGAGTTGCTTTACAGGTCACGTATGTAAATGTAAAAATTAATTGGTCCTTTAAATATGATGTCATCCTGAATCCTGGATGATTGTGATGTTGTTGATCATCACATTAAAACACTCGCTGCAGTAAAAATTTAAGGAGTAAAAACTAAAAGAATAAAATGTTGTTTGTTCTGAGTCTTTTAGCTTCTGTTAGTTTGTGATTTTCTGATCCACAAAGCTGCGTTCTTTAACCACTTCCTGTCCACTAAAAGACAGAGACGATGTTAGCGACTAGCTGCTGAGCGTTGTAACGTTTAGCATCTGTCAGAGACGTGACTTTGCATTAATGCTAACGTTGCTCCGCGTCACTGCAGACTGAAAAATAATCAACTTTTTACCACAACAGTTTCATAAGATGATCATATGTCAACATTGTGTTTCCTGCTTGTTCTGCCTCCTAGTGGCCAAAAGAAGAAAAACAATATATTAACGCAGCTTTAAAGATCCAACTCAGTGATTACCGACTGACTCTAATTTCTATTTTATACCAACTGTATATTGTAATATTGTACTTTTTACCTACATATATATATATGACAGTTATAGATCATTTAAAGATTAAAATGTTACATGTCAAACACCAGTTTGAATAGTATGATGCATATAGATTTAAATTAGCTTCAGTAATAATGCTACTATACAAGAAAAAACATATATGACCACACAGAATTTATACATGTATGTTGTTTTGATAAACTTACATATATAAATTAAAAACATATTATGTTTTACCGTATAAAAGTTCATCATATCGATGTTTTAATACATATATATGCTTTACTTTGGGTATTTCATATATGTTATGAACGTATATTCCCCTGTATGTGATAATAATATATCCACTTATAGGTGACATATATGGCAACATCTCTCTTAAAGTAGTTGACATAATCACAGATCGGTCCACGTGTTGGAACAAAGACGGCGTCTGTGTTTTATTCCGGTAACAGAGATAAATTCATGAAAAGCAAGTGGAGGATTTGGGAGATGTCAGCGTTTCATGAGGGGGGGGGACCTTTGCTCCGTTTGGCCCCCGCCAGCTGCAGGTCACATTGTTGCTTCATTACTATTTGCCCGTGGCCCCGTGACCCTTCAGCCTTCATTTACACCTGGGTGAGGACCACTCCATCACTCCCTCCTCGGGGGCCGAAGCTGTGTGGGGCTGACACACACATCACACCACTGACATCATGAGCGCACGGCCAAGCCCCCCCCCAGGTATGAGCCGGGGGCGGAGCTGAATCAACCGCAGTACGTTTATATTTAAGCTAGTTTTCTTCTTTTGAACTCAAAACGGAAAGTGCTGATGTGTCTGTTTTAAAATTAACCCAGTGTTATTATATATTTAATTATAATAAGTTTGATGTTACTTTTATTTTATATGTACATGGGACTTTACATTTACATTTAACAAGTTAAATAATGTTAAAAAGGTAAAACTGTGTCAGCTGTGACCTCAAGTCAGATATGATTAAAAAAATATATATAAAAGATAAAAATAATAATAATAAATTAAAGAATTAACAACCACCCCCAATTATAAACTAAAATCAGTTAGCCTAGCTTTTTCTGAATAATCTAAAACCTTTTTCTTCATTATTATTGTTGCTGTTATTTTTATTTAAGGAAAGAAAGGGGCAAAAGTGTTGCATCAATATGTCATTATTCTTATTTTTTTATTTATTTTCCTTCTTTGTTTTAATTATTAATACTGATTGTGTAGAGCAATTAGCTCTTTGTTGTTGTTTTTTGTCAAAAAAAAAAGATAATTTCTTCATGTAATGAAACCAGGCAACATCGGTTTTATTCTACTGATATTAAAACTGAATTCTTACCATAATTATTATCATTATAATGTTATAAAGTTATTATTATATTAAGACAACAAGGTTTCTTTAAGAAGCAAATGTTGCTAACCTGAGCTGCGTTGTGTTGCTAAGTTTATGCTAACGACAAAAAGCTAACTCTTGGAAAAATACCAGTATTATTATGAACATTTCTATTTATTTACTTTATTAATTTCATTGTTGGCAGCGTTTCGCGGTCGGTATTCTGTATCTTCGACTCTCCTCACACGCAGATCTGAATGTGTTCGCCGTATGTCGCACCACGACGCGGATTGTAACGAAAGGGCGCCAGTGATGGAAAAGTACCACGGAGCGGCGGTTCTCTCGAACTGGACACCTCTCCGTCACCGTGTCACCTGGGCTGCTCGGCACAGACGCCACGTCCACTTAGAGCAGCTGTGCGGACGCTGTTATTTAAAGAAAGCTCATATCAGGTCGAGGTTTGATGCGCGAGGGCAAAGTGAGAGTTACACCTCGAGGCCAAGCCGCCGCTTTCAAAGTGAGACATGAAATTTTTTTTGAGCTGTCTCTTGCGTGACCTTTTATTAATGAAACCACTTGACCTTTGTTTGCCCCTCGAGGGATGATGGGACTTTATCGTGTGTTGTAATAAAAGCTTATCGTGCTGAAACCGCTGAGACACACAGCTCCTCGAAATCATCGTATAAAGTCAAAGAAAATGACAAAACGAATCCCAAGTTTGAGAAAACAAACATATTTAATTTATTATTAAATGACATAAATAAAACTCACAGTGAGTTCAAATACAAATACATAGTTTATGTACATGTGTTTGTGCAGGGAGGGAGGAAACAGAAGGCACTTGTGACTCTCAGTCCAATCATTTGTATTGCAACCAGAAGAAGGAACATTTACATGGAAAACACTGGACGTTAATTTATTCTATATACACACATATACACATTAATGTTAGCCCAACCTTTTTTTTTTCTTTTTTCTTCATCTTTTATGTTTAATGTTCCTTCAAAACAAAAGTTGTTTTGTCTGTGTTGGTTTTGGGTGTGGTCGTGTGGAGCCGTAAGAGTAAAATAAAGTGTAAATAAACACGTTATAAATGTGTAATAAGCATGTTGGGAATTACTAAGAGCAAAGAAAGAGGTGTGACCGTGCAGCTATTCTAAGGCTTATTACTCTATGTGTGATATTGTCCAACATGGAAGGTGATGATCGTCTCTCAAGGTCTGTCTCTGCACATCAACATCAGCCGCGGGTGCGACCTAACTCTGCACCTTCTCTTTAGATTAAGAGGCTCTGGGATGAATGATCTTCGCTTTTGTCACAAACAGAGTCTTTGCAGGTCTGGTGACATTTCCACGTCTTTCCCCCGAGGACGTCTCTTTGTGTCTTTAGTCCTGCTCCCAGAGCCTCGCAGCCTTCAGGAGGGGGCGACGAGCGGCCGAGCAACAGAAGAGTGGAGTCTCCGGCCGCTCAGTAACTCTGGGCCACGGGCGTCCAGGACGCGGTCAGCCTGGCGATGGAGCTCTCGAACTGGGCCTCCCCGACCCCGACCTCGCCCAGGCTGGGGTCGTACATGGAGGAAGGCGAGGAGACGGGCAGCGAGGAGGTCAGGCCCGTGTAGGAGGAGCCCCTCAGGAACTGGGAGGTCAAACCTCCGGGTATGGAGCCCGAGGCCGAGCCTGACGGGGTGAGGGTGGTGCTGGCTACTGACCATAGACTGGGGTACTGACTGTGGGCGGAAGAGACAGGAAGGTTTGGATTAGGGGGGAAAACACATTGATACCGAACAGCTTGAACTGATAAACACCAACTGCCTCTCTGATTGCAGATGTGCGCTGCTGTTTGAGCCACATCTGGTGCGGAGGCTCACCTGGAGTTGGATGTGGAGTTGGTGCTGTGGGACAGAGTGCCCATGCCTGTGGAGTTGGGGATCTGAAGAGCAGACCAGCTGTCGTGCGTCGGCAGAGAACCTGAAGTGTTGTCCATGTAGGTGTCTGAAAAACGAACCACACACACACACACACACACACACACCACGTTAACAACCAGCTTTCCTCTTTATTTAAACACCTGAACGTGACACACATGACATGCAGAGAGTATATGAGCGGGTCTTACTCGTGCTGGAGCTGCGGTGGGGGTAGTGGCTGGGGTACGGGGCGGTCCGGTGGCTCCTCAGGCTGGAGTAGCGCTCGCAGTAGGAGCCGGAGGAGTGGCCCGCCGTGCCGCTGAACTGAGGGGGGCTGCTGCTGGGGCAGATGGGACTCTGGCCCGGGAGGAACCAACCTCCAACTGCGGAATCAAACGGACACGATCGAGTCAAACACACCGCCGGGAATTTCAGACTCTGACCCGGCATCGAGTTTAGAAACAGAAACGTAGGAATAAAAGAAACTCACGCTGAGAGTAGCCGGACTGTTGACTGTCCGCACTGTGGTCAGGGACTTCCTTATGGTCGCTCCTGCAAGCAGAAACAATAATATTAGATGCTGCACCATTAGAGCCAACTGACTTAACACTGAGTGGATGATCTGAGCATCAGCGTGTACCGTTCTTTAGCGTCCAGGAAGGCTTTAGCGAAGGGATTGTGCTTTATCTTCAGAGCAGTGATCTGTGGAACAGAACGTGACAGGAAGCTTGTTAGCGTTTCACTCGATGTTTGAGACACTGTGATCGGTGATCTTGAGGTTTTATTTTGCACGACCGACCTCTTCGTTCTGGTAAGCGGTGACGGCGATGAACTGTGTCTCGGGGAAAGACTGGCTGCTGATCATCTTCTGGATCCCTCCGACCTTCACGATGTGTATCCTCGGCTCGTACTTGTGCAGAGAATTCAACATGATCTATAGAGAATATTCAAAAGAAAATACATGTTAATATTATGATTTGTCACTAGCTCTGAGCATCGTTTTAATCAGCAGGAGAATGACATGGAATCAGGTTTATCTCATTGAATTAAGCGTCTTTCTCTGGATAAAAATGATCCACATTCATTTGTCATGTTTCAAAACACTGAAGAAATCCTTCAACTCCTCAAATAAGAACAAGGGTTTTGAGAAAGAGAGTAAAAATCATATTCCAGTAGTTTATTTTATTATTAACTTGCTAGAATGAATCTCAGTCAGTTATTAGAGCTGCTTCGGGCCTTTGAGCCTTTCACATGATCATGACTCCTCACCTGTCCGCCCCCGTTCAGTTTATTGGACAGTTTGACTTTGCTGAAGGAGACCGGCGCCTTCATCCAGTGCGCTCCGAAGTTGGGGGAGTCCGGGTGGATGTAGACGCAGCTGGGGCTCTGGGGCTCCGGTTTGCCGCCGGGGACCCACTCCCCGTTCACGTATTTCCACCGGTTGTTGTCCGCGGCTACGAAATCCAGCAGCACCGAGTACATGGCGTTAGGGTCCAGGCCCGTGACGCTGGCCCTCAGCACCGGAAACATCCTCCTGCGGAGAAGAAGCGCGGAGTTTGTAAAGATTTTGTTTTATAATTTTTCACTGAAGTTCAACCGAATCACACGCGGCTCCATTTCTAAAAAAACTCGCGAGGCCTCCGAGGCCTCAGGAGCAGCAGTTATGACAGAGCTCATGTGTGTGTGTGAGTCTGATTGATATCAAATTTAAAAAAACTAATTTACAACCTTTAAAATCAACTACAATTTCTTATTTACGAACGAATTTCTGCTTCTTACGTTTAAAAAACCTCGTGCGTAAAAATGTGCGTAAAACACAAACGCAGCTTCGTTGAACCTACCTTCCAGTTTTGGTGACAATCATCTCGTTGGTCAACTCTTTGAACTTGTTCCAAAGGTCTGCGTCCTCCAGCGTCAGTTTAATATCCCTCTCCGAGGCGTCTCCCTTCTCGCTGCCCTTCTGGAACTCGCTCTCCACGGCGCTGAGGAGATGCTCCAGGCGCTGGTCGGCGTTGGATGAAGTCATATTTCCACAAGTGTTAAGAGCGAGTTCGACGTGAATCCAAGAACCAGTTTCAAAACAAAAAGCCGCTGACAGACAGAGAGAGAGAGATCAGGCCCGAGGAGTGACACTGGTTCCTGAGCCCTCGAGGCCTCATCATTTAAGGGCCCCCAGGGACCTCATGGGGATGCGGGGCGTGGCTTTAGCGCACACACCTCGCCTCTCTGCAGCGGGTTCAACGTCTCCAAACGCCGCCCACACACCACACTGAACCTCTTTCTACAATATAACAGATTTAAATTTTTATTTATTTTTTTTAAATCAACTTTTACTTTTTAAGCTAAAACGTATTTTTCTCCTCAACCAAAAAAAAATATAATAATCCAAACTTTTCCAGCTTTTACAGATGTTCAAATATTGACTCTGCTGCCTGGTGTGAGGTTTGGGATTTAATAGATTAATACCTAAATATCTGTTTGAGTCTGTAGCATGTGATGCTCCGCTCATTCAAAGCTGCGTGTTCAAACAAAAGAAGGGAAGCGAGGGGAGAGAGAGAGCCTTTGAACTCAGCTGTATATTTGCAAATAGTGCTAATCTTTTGTTGTCTCTAATCCACATGGGAGAGGGATGGTGTTTACTGAGTATGGGCCATTAGGGCAGACTCTGTGTTCCTCTTGTGCCAAAGTGTGGACGGCCCACAAGTGATGCCCAGATTTGCATAATGGGGCCTGCAGGTTTCCCTCTGAGGCTCTAATATTAAATATTTCAGCCTGAGTGCTCCGAGGATAATTCTGCTGTGTAAATAAAACATCACTTCACTGAACTCGCAGTATCGTTCACACAGAAGAAGAAGTCTATGAGACAGAGGTCAGTGAGATTAAACCGTGCACGGCGGGAAAACAGACGCCGAAGCCTCGACTGAACATGACTCAGGTGTTTTTGTTTCAGCTTCTTTACTTGAATATTTCCTTTTGTACTTTCTCTCCGTTTAGTTTAAAGTTCAGTACGTAAACAACAATAATAAATCTTTCAAAATAAATGATGAAAAATGCACAAAAATCGAATAAATGCAAAAAGTAGGAAGGTTCAAACCAAAGCAAAGTTCATGATTAAGATTTTGTTTTTGTTTTTTTTAAACAGAACTCAGTGGAAACAAACTGAATACGTCTTCAAGTATTTTCCTTCTACATTTCATTACTTTTTATTCCACTTCATCACTTCTTACTTCTGATTTTATGCAGAAGATCAACTTTAATCGTTTATATTTAGACATGAACTCCCTGAAAGAACATGAAGTAGATGAGATTAGCTCAACTAATAATCATCTGTGAAACAGATGCAGACACACAGACAGAGTCCAGTCTCACAGGTCGTATTAGTTTTCAAGCTTTAAATAGTTTTGCTAGTTCTTTTTTAGTTGCTGGTTAAAACACATTTCAGTCACGTGCTTCACTGTCTTCTTACTCCACCTCATTTATTTATCGACTACTTCCAGATTAAGATTTTATAAAACAAAACCAGCGGTTGGTTTAGAAACTATGATGCATCGTTGCAGATTAAAGAACAGTTTAAATGCTGCTTATACATTAGTGAATCTGTAATATTGATCCAAGTGTGTAGAAATATAACTTATAATAACTTTTTGTTGCTTCTGACTCTGTGCTTTTTTGGTGTCGTGTTGAAACCATGCATCAGCAAAATGTCTTTTCATGAGCAAAGAAGTGGAAGAAAAAATTCTCCGGGAAATAAAGAAACTATTGGAAATATTGAAAATCACCAAACCTTAAATCTTTTATCTTGAAAACATTCGGCCGGCCTTTATGTTTGTTTCCTGTCGGGACTCGACTCTTACAAACCCTCTCCTGATCCGAGACCTGCTGCTTATCAATACGCAGCCGCCGGCTCCTGAGCCGACGCTGCTTCTTACAGCAGTCAGGGTTTTAGGTGCCAAAGGTTTTGTGTTTCACATCTGAGCCTCCTCCTTGTGTGTGTGTGTGTGTGTGTGTGTGTGTGTGTGTGTGTGTTTTCCCGTCGCCTCTAAATCCACTGTCTGTGATGTACTTGGAATTGAGTGAGGGCTTTGGAGCGCGACTCCACTTTACTACACCACTTCCTCCAGTTCTACAGAGGCCATAAATGTAAAGGGGGTCTCTCACACCTTTCCATCCCGTATCATTCAGCAGCCTCTTCCTTTTCCCCCTCAGTGTGTGTGTGTGTGTGTGTGTGTGTGTGTGTGTGTGTGTGTGTGCGCGTGTGTGTGAGTGTGTTTTTTATTTTGGAGGCTGAGAGACAGAGAGTGTTTAAAAATAAAAAGGTGGCTGCATACTGGACATAACCCCCTCTCTGCTGCCCCCCCCGACAGACAGTCACACACATACACACACAGGAAGCTGCCTCATACCGCCAAATTAAGATTCAATTCATTGATCTTGCTGTTTCGGTAAGTCGGGGGCGAGACGTCTGTAGCTGCAGCAACAAAACACTCTCTTGGCTGAACTTCAGCTGTGTGTTGCGGTTGCCAGGTGTTGCCCGGCGAGCACCGCTATAACGCACAACACAACATCTCCGTCGTTTGACGGACAGCTGAAGTCCAAGCTGAGGTACAAAACAAAAAAAAAGGAGGAGCCTCTTCGTCCCACACGGTGAGCGAACGTCTGCTCTGAAATATAAAGTTTGCTTGAAAAGCCACCTGAGGTTTCCCACAGCCGTTCTCCTCATACTCACACTGCTGCTGCTGCTGCTGCTGCTGCTGGCTGCAGCCCGGCGGGCCGAGGGTTAACCGACGCAGGCCCTGCTCTGGCATCGGCACACACGCACCTAGGTGAGAAATATTGCAGAGGTCTGGTGCTTCACAAAGGGACAGTTATAACGATGCATATTTTCCAGAGGACTTCGCTGGCCTAAATAAGTAAACACAGGGAGGTGGATGAGTCAGCCCTGGGAAGAGAAAACACACACACACACACACACACACAGTTATTTTCTTCATGAATTATCACATAAATTGATTAATTGACTTAAAAACAAAGTCACTCAAGATCCTGTTTTACTGATATGGACAAAAAATATATATAAGAAAGTCTCAGCAGCTAAAGAGATTAAATGATCTAATAATGAGTCAGATATTAGAGACGAAGCAGCTCGGTGACGAATCAAATCATCACAAGCACAAAATGTCATATTCAGAAAATGTAAAGGACAATAAAGTGGGATTTTGTTGGATATAATCTTATTTACTGACAGTTTTATTCATGATCTGACTCTGATGTTGTGACATAATGTGCGTAACCTGCGTCACCACTTCATTTTTAGATTATTTTTATATCTAATTTTTTAATGTAACTGTTGAATTATATCGCTTGTAAAAGTCCGGAGGAGAAATTCTGAACTCCTTCATCACTGGCCTCAAATGTCGTATTTATTCATATATCTGATGGTTGTTAGATCTGAGACGGTCGTGGAAGAAGATCTAAGATAATTCACCTGAAGTGAGACTGTGTCACTTTCTGCTGAGCAGCAAATACAACAAGCGACCATTTTCCAACCTTGTTGATTTACAGTAACAGCAGCACAAACACAGTCATAGCTACAGTATTTAATGTTAATCCAACTTTTCATTTCTTCTTCTTCAAGTCTTTTAAATTGGGAAAACTTCACAAATTAAGTTAACACAACTTAATTAACCTCTAACAGGTAAATAAAGTCATCATGACTTAAGACTAATAGTTGTATTTACTTACATTCAGTTTCTAAATTAATCTAAACTAAACTACGATCAGCTTCTCAGATTTAAGTTAAAATAAAATGGTTAAAATAAAAGTAGTTATTATACAGACTGGCTTATTCAATATAATATGTAATACTATGTGTTTGGATTATTGTTACTGCAGTAAGTGTAAGAAGCATTTTATAGTTGTAGTCAGTGGATTTAATAATAAGTTAATTCATAACAATACATTATATTCTATTGAAGTTTCGTGTTTTTATAGAAAATATGACTTTTATTTAATTTTTCTTTATTTTTTGAGGCAGTTCTGCCAAAGAAAAGCATCAATACAAACACACAGCAAACACTTAAAATATGTTATTTAGTGATAAATGAAGTTTAATTAAAAGTATTTTCCTCTGAAAATGTAGTAAAGTAAGAAGGGGTATTGTGTCATGTCTTGTTACGTAACGCTGTGCCTCCGACCTTTGACCCGCAGACGTGTAAATAGAGAGAGAGAGAGATTTACATTCAGTTCTTCCACTGTGTTTTAATGTCACTTTATTATTTTACCTGTGTGCATGTAAAGATGGAAAGAAAGAGCAGTGAGTGAAACAACCACAAGCCACCACTTCCTCTTAATCTTCAGCCTGCCGGCACACACACACACACACACACACACACACACACACACACACACACACACACACACACACACACAGCCCTCCCTGATGTGGATTGAGGCCCTGAGCTTCGTCTGTCACTTTTGCGTTTCCACTTCAAGTTCAGGAAATCTAAACTTTCCTCTTCTAATCACCCGTCCCTTTGAAAGGGATAAAAAGAATTAGTGGGGACAGTAATTGCCCACCCAACCCCCCCCCCCCCCCCCCCAACCCCCTCCTCCCCCATCCTCCCCCTCCCTCAGCCCCCCCCAGCCTTCATCTAAAGGTGCCCTACAGTAGACCTTGGGACCTTTGGCATGCTAATGACAGGAGGCTCAGCTTCGACGCTGCTGAGGCCTGAGATGTAGCGGAGGACAGATGAACTATAAAACATGAAAACACAGCTCCTGTGTGGGACAGAGCTCAGCTGTGGGTCCGAAGCGAGGCACTGCCGACTTTTAAACAAATTACAAATGAGGAAATTAATTAAATACCCCCTTTAAAAGCTTTTAATTGGCCGTTATATATAAGGAGTGAAACCTCTGTCCTGTTGTTTATTACAGTGTGTGTCTAAAACCTTTACGTCTCCACCAACAAGTGAAGAAAACACAGACGTCTTGATTCTTGATTTAATTTGGATTCATAGATCCGATTATTATCAGATTATAGACGAAGGAGAAAAGCTTTATCTGGCGGCGGTATATATAGAGAGAGAGAGTCAGAATATTGTGGTTAATAATTTAGTACGAAGGCTGTTTGTGATTTTATCTGCGACTTTTAAGTTCAGAGGAAGTGCAGGAGGATTAAAGGGAAAATGCACTAAAAGAATCACAAGTAAAAGCCGGTTTCAGAGTGTTATCTATAGACGGATGCAGACCTCATCCTCAGTCTCTGACGGTGCAGAAGCCCCGAGCTAATGAAGGCAATTGGAGCCATCAGTGGGTCTTTAACACCTTTGTTTTGTTTTTTTTAAAACAAGTGGAAAAATCTGTAACTGCACTAAAGGTTTTTCACTGACACTGACTTTATCTTGAAAAATAAAAAAGGTATAAAGCCGGTCGCAGCAGCAGAACGATGAGAAATTAGGTGAGGTCAAGTGCAGGCTGGAAACTTACAGGTTAAACAAATGCAAGAAAACCTAAAGAAGACATAAAGATATTAGAGAGAAAATGCAGAGCCAGCTGAGCCGAGCTGGAATAAATATCGTATGGATGATAAATTACTTCACGCCGTATTAAATCAGTTTGTTGTTTTTCTAATCCGTGCTTTTATTTTGGTAGGCTCTCTGTGTTCGGAGTGTTTTATGTGCATCACATGACAGAAGATAAACCAAATCAAAGACACATAATGAGAGAGGAATAAGACAACATTCGGCTGATTGTTGGTTTGAAACAGGTTCTCAGGATGATTTATTACTGTTTATTTTATTGTTAATAATAAGTGATAATGACAAGTTTCCACTGCAAAATCTAATATTTAATTTTGGGTCGGGGGAAGGAAAGATGCAACTGATCTTATCTGTTTTAAATGTGTAATTAAACAAATTGTCATATTGTGATATAATGATTTGTATTTGATCATTAATCTTATTTATTTAAAGCAGCGACAGCCTGAGACAGTAATATATATATATACATATATATATATATATATGATCATCTGTGAGTGTGTTCTGTTTGTCCTTACAGGTTTTATTTATGGACACATCTGGGACGCAGCAGCTCAGCGTTGCTTTATAAATTTTGATTTATATAGAATATCATCAATACTGTACAAAACACAGACGCACAACAACAAAAAAACATTCTCATTAATTCATGCTCTTCCTCCTCAGTTTGGTCTCACACACACACTTTCTTTTTTTGTGTGTGTGTGTGTGTTTTTTCTCTTCCACAGCGATCGGTGTTGCCTGATGTAAATATGAGCAGCTGAGGTCAGCAGACACCAGTGTGTGAGAAAACACAGTTAAATCTCCTCGCTGCAGCCTCCAGCTGTGTGCACATGCACCCACACACACACACACACACACACACACACACACACACACACACACACACACACACATATTAACAGCAGACCCTGTGGAGTGAGATCACACTTCAGCCCATCTCCTTCTGACGTGGAGAGGGATCAACTTCAGCTGTGCTGGGAAGCCGTGAAAGACATTAGCAAATATTAGCAGATATTAATCATGACGTTGAGCGGTGGATCATCATGACCGGGCCCCGCTGTCTGCTCCTGACTTTTTATAACCTGCAGGACAGTCTCTCTCTCTCTCTCTCTCTCTCTCTCTCTCTCTGACCTGGGTGGGTGAGTCTTTTAGTGGGAGGGTTGAATGGGCAAAGGGGGGGAGATCAAAAGGAGCGAGACCAGTTTCCACTGACAAACAGTAAGTGTTAAAGACAGAGGATTAATGATAGGTGCAGCCAGGAACATTATTTACCCAGAGTCAGAGGACGTGTGACTTCTGAGCTCATCACCCTCTTCCTCTGCAGCCACTTCCTCTCTCTATAAATGCACAATTAAAATGAGATGTTCACACAACACGGTGTCGCCTTCTGATGCACGACCAATCAGCCGCCAGCGTCTTTGCCCGAGCAATAACACGGAGGAGCAATAACGGCATCGTATATACAGTATGTGCAGCGACCTGCGGCGAACGTTTACACATGACTCCGAAAGGAAGAAATAACAAACAGAAGGAGATTAAAAAGAATAAAAAGCTTTAAAAAAAAATAAATAAATCTACAGTTTATGAACCAAAACTTACTCTTCATTTGTCACAGGTGTAATTGATCCAAAGGGTCAGAGGTCATGCAGTGGATCCGATCACAAGATGATAAACAGGGATAAAGGTGTGACTGGGTGCCACGTTACAATAAGACCATCCTTATAAAGGATTTATAAATGGATTATAATTAGGTTATTAATTCAGTTGTTAACACTTTATAAATCATAAATAATCAATTATAAACAAGTTATAATACATTATAATTGGTAAAAGGAGCCTTGTCTTGTTGTAACTCATTAATAAATAATGTGTTTTACACTTTATAATAAGACTTATAAACGGTAGTTACTCATTAGTAAGATTAATGAGTACTGAGCATTAACTTGCTCTTGCCAAATAGTGAGCCTGCATCAATGCATGAGTATGATTTGTTTATAATTGATTGTTCGTGATTTACAACTGAATAAATATCATAATTATAAACCATTTCTAATTCCTTTATAAGGTTAGTCTTTTACTAAAGTGGAACCAATAGTTTTTTGTTTTATTTCAGACTTTTCCCTCAAGTTACCGTCTCGTGAACAACTGGATCATTTTGCTTCGTCAGGCTCCTAAAACTTCAAACAAAACAAGGACAAAAAACTCACTCTTTGGTTAAAGCAGCGGCCCAAACACCGGCTCAGAGGAGGTTTATTCCCTCCAGACAAAAAAACATTTGTACCATGTTTGTGTTTTTTGTTCCAGTGTGACAGAACACAGTGACAGAAACTTTAAATGCTTCAAGAACAGTAAACCTCTTTTTGTTTTGGGTTTTCTTTTCAGGGGTTTGTTCACAAAAAGCATCAAAAATCCCTTAGAATGAAATAACAGAAAAACATATAGTTCCTCACTTCCTGTTCACTGTCTCTATCCAAGTTTTTTGGAGATTATATTTCTGAGATCTGCGCCACCTCCGTCCAAAACAACGATGGCAGAGATTTTCCAAAGAGAAATTTGTCAGTTTCACCTGCCAGAATCAAGGAAATGTCACAGTAAAATAAAATAATCTACTGTCAAAGCAGCTGCAGAGAAAACTGTTACAGGTCTGTAGTAACCAGGATAGTTTCTAGTTTTTAGAAAGAGATGTTGCTCTTGTTTTTTTTTTTTTTTTATATTATTGTATTTTGAATAGTGGCAGAAACCTCACAGACAGATATCTCAAACCTGGAGCTGCACTATGAGAAACCACTGAACATAAATGATCTGACCCTTTAATTAATCCGGACGACCTTATATCCGTATCTCATGTACACGGTGCCGCTGTCGGCCGCTCCTGCTCGGCCCTGGTTACCAGCCGTTTGTAAGGTAACGCTCATTTCCTGCTCTACTGGAAGGAAGTACGGTTGCCTGAGAGCTCTGGCAAGGCAGCTCTACCTCTACGGGTGTCCAGGGGCCCCAGAGAGGCAGCCAGCGCCTGTCTGCAGAGTCTGGAGGCCAGGCAGGACTGTAGGAAGAGGAGGTGGGGGGGGGGGGGGGGGGGGGGTTTGCACCGTAAACTGGAGGGGGGTAAACAAAGGGGGCCGGGCTGCTTTTACTGCCTTCCCACGCCAGGCAGCAGCAGCAGCTGACTGGAAAGTGTTACCTGGAATATGCCGAGTCGCCCCCTCCACCAGCAGACAGCCAATCTGAATGCAGGCGCAGTGACCCAGGTGTACAAACAGCAAACACAGGGGCCACATCAAAGGCTCTCATTAAAAGACAATAGATGCAACCCCTCCTCCTCATCTCCTCCCCAGTCATTGCCAGGGTTTTTTTTTCTTTTTACCACAACACACAGCCCCCCCAGCTCCACTGCCCCCCCCCCCCCCCAAACAGGTAGACTGCCCCCTTCTGTCCAGTGTGGTGCTGAGAGATTCCTCCTCATCAACACTTCAGGGACGACCTTAAATGTGAGACACCTGTTTCTGTGAATATTTAAACGTGACAAAGATCACTGTCAAGTTCAACACACGTGACTCCAGTTATCATTTGAACTTCTTTACCTGTTTATTGTGAGTCAATATCAAATACACCAGCGTTGTTCCAGAAAAAGCTAACTCTAGAAGATCAAATGTGAATCAATCCACCGCTGAAAATAGTCCCCAATAAATATCGGCGTCACCTCAGCTAATCCGGGGGTCACTGAACATGATTTCCCAGCCGTGTTTCTGGTGTTCAAACCAATGATACGGCTCGTTGTGCAATTTCTTGACTAGCATAATGCCTGGGTTGTTAGCTTAGCTTGTCATGTAGCTAATTAGCCAACCAATGAATTAGCCTTGAGTTAGCCTTCAAGCAAGACGTCCAACTGTGCTAACGATGCTAACGGGAGCGAATGCTTGCCACGGTTATAAAAACGCCAATAACAATAAATATGTTGTTATTGTTAGATTTTCTCAAGGAGCTTCACGGCTGAACGAACACCGCTCATATCAACCTCGCACTTTCCCCACCCTCGTCTCAATTACATCACCGCGCTCCTTCATCTCTGACGTAAACTTTGTATTAATAGTCACTGGGGAAACTCCTGGGACGACTCGCACAAACATTCCTGCATCAGTCGGATGTGAAACGTAAGAAAAACATCATCACTTATCCCTGCCACACACACACACACACACACACACACACACACACACACACATTTTAAAGCTGCACCCTAAAGGCCTGCGCTGCCCCGTTAGATGTGAGCCGGCCTGGGAAAAGCCTATCTGGACTCCACAGACAGCAGCAGCCTCCAGCTTTGATGGGGAAGCCTCTTTGTAGTTTGCCTGGAGATGGCTTGTTAGTCAGTAAAAGTGAGGGCTAAATGGCTCCCTAACAGGAAGCAGTTTACACGGTGACGCTCAACCTGCCTGTGGCCCTCTATTGTCCCGAGCCCCATGTCCCACTTCATTACCATTTCCATAAGAAAGGAACAGTAATTGCCCCTTTTCTTCTGCTGCCCCTTCATCTTGGAGTGTCTCTTCTTTCTTTACCCCCACATGCCCCCCCCCCCTTCCTTCTTCTCTGGCTCATTCCCTCTCTGTGTATCTGTCCTGTCTCTGTTAAATCTACGCAAAAGCAATTTTATAGAAAATATTTCTTTACATGTCATTAACATAGATAAAGAGATTTTATGTGGCTTAATCCCAGGGAGAGGAAAACAAAATGTTTTCTACTCTTTCTTCATTTTTTTCAAAAAAATACGTTAAACAGGATCTAAATTATTAAAAGAAAATATTTTAGATGAATCGTTCCTTTGTACAAGAAATACAAGAAAACGACTTCAGTGTCTCACTCGCGTAGAAAAGTACCCAGAGTGTCCAAACCAAGCATCAGAGCAGCGTCTGTATCGGAGGTCCTGAGACTCCCTTGACCTTTGACCTGACCTCAGATAGAGGACGTCTCTGCTTGGGCAACAACTGACTCGACCAGTGCAGAGGATAATTTGTCTCATTGGGTTACAACAAGTGAAAATGCCAAAATTTCAGGGTGCGCATGACGGAGCTTGTTCTACAGATGATTTTCTCACAGTTTTTCGCAATATATATAATTACATTTGTTTAGATTTTTACTATTTCAAGCCAGCTGCAGTTCATATTTTGATTTTCATATTTTATTCTGCAATAAATGTGTTCTGTCTCTGATTTATAGATATATAGTTATTATTGCACACCATTGTACCATCTGAACACACTTTTGCCTTGCTGCCATCACATTTATAATTTCCATTGGTGGTGATAAAAATTGCAATTTATGCCTGTTTGTATTACTGCATTTTTACTACTCTATATATTATTCTGTATATAGCTAGCAAACACATTTTATACATTATATGTACTGATGGAAACTTTCCCATTTGCTACCAATTTGTTGCTTTGGTTCAGTTTAAATATAAATGAATGAGTCATTTCATTCCTTTTGGAGATGCTTTGTATAGAATTTGTTAATTCACTTATTTATACACAATGGAGTCATAATTATTTGTATGTAAAGTATCTAGTAAGATGTGAGGAAACATTAATGGCTTCTGAATACAGCCAATAAACATAGACTATAATTAAGAGTCAAATAAATATGCTCAACAGACTTTTTAAGAAAATATGTGTCTTAAGTGAAAATGACGGATGAATATTTTCAAAGTTGATGATAAAATGAGGAAATAGAGACAGTTACAACACATCCACATTCACATGGATTCTGAAATGAATGCACACAGCTAGTGAAAACAGAAACATGTCAACAGAGCGTGGAATCAACACCAGAGCGGATACACACACACACACACACACACACACAGACACACACACTCTCGCCTCTTCACACTCTGCCTTCGCCTCACTTTGAACTTCCAAGGTGACGAGAGGTGAATGCAAGCGACAACAGACTGAATCTATGCGGAGAGAACGATCGGTGTCGGTAATCCTATCAGGAGCAGCAGCGTGGATACATGCAAACAGCCACCAAAGTCAAACATGTCATTTCACACGCACGCCTGGTGGGAAACCCGGATCCCACCGACACATACAGCAGAGCTCGTCACACGAGGAGAGACTTTATTTTAAAGGTTGGAGATATATACCTAGGTTAGACACTGATTTTAAATCCTGTGTGTCACTTGTTTTGGTGCAAGTGGTTTTTAGAAAAATAAAACTCCCCCCCCACCCCAGCTCCTCAGTTTCCCATGGAGGGCCTGCAGGTAGTGCTGCTGTCAAGGGAAGGGGAGGGCTGCAGGACCCCCTCGGTGAGTTGAGCTGTTTTAATCGTGGCCCCCATGCGGACGTCGACAAAAGGGCCGGGTCGGAATCACCGTCTGCTCTTTTGTTGCAGGGGGAGCCACCGGGGCTGGGAGCGGGGCTGCAGGCTCAGCCGCTGCTCCCATCGCCACAGCAGGCCTCTCCTGTTTATTTGCTTTGGAGATTGTTTTATCCCAGGTGACAGTAAAGGTAGCAGATTCCCCGGCATGATGTATTGCGCTGTAATCGTTCCTACCAGTCAGCCGGGAATGAGTGTCAACACCGCTACAGCGGGACGCCTCACCTGCTCTGGAGCTGCTAAACACCTTCATCCATTATATACAGTCACGTTTATAACAGAAGAAATTACACCTATAATTACATATGAAGATGTTATGATATTGTATTGTGTTCAGGTGTAGTTCATTTATCTGTTTTCCAGCAGCATATATTAAGTTGACATAATGGCTTATTGGTTGCAATCAATAACCTATAACTCCTGAGACAGTTAGAAGTCCCTCATGGCCGATGAGTAAGCAGATTAAGGTAAATAGGAATATCATATAAATCAAATGTACTATAAAAATAAGGTAGTTGGACAAACTGTAAATGGAATATATGTGCATGTATTGTTTCCAAATATGAAATATATGTACATAGAACAGGAACAATTTCATATAATGACATATATGTCTAGCCCATGCAAATATGTATGTTTATGTATGTATGATTATATTGTAGACATAAATATATATCCATCCCATATAAACAATAGAGTCCAAAAGAAGAATAAGAAGATAAACGTCTTTAAAATCAGTAAGAATTAAATCGGTAAAACATTTATAAGCATATCATTTTTATATATATGTTATTTTAATAAACTTGCATCTATAAATAAATAAATATATATCATTAACATATTATGTTAAACCTAATTTCAATATGGGTCTTTCATATATGTTATAACTTCTATTTTCAGAGTTTGTTTCATGTTAGAGAGACGACAGGAACTGAGGAGAGACCGAGAGAGACGTGACGAATATCCTCAGCTGGACTCAAACTGTGGGTTAGTATGTATCTATATACATATATATATATATATATATATATATATATATATGTCATGTTAAACTAATATGGTTCAAATGAGCAGCTAACTGCCCGGTCTGTGTCACATTTTCCAGCAGAGAGCGACGTTAAAGTGATGAATATGTTTATCTCTCGCACCATCAAACTTAAACTGGCAGGTGCTGATGGTGATGATGACGATGATGATGATGTATGTACTCAAGGGTTTATGACATGTTATCACGGGCTACACGTTACATTTTATGTGAGTTTGCGTCGTGGGTGGAAGCATTTTGTGAACGTTTAAATTTTTATTATGTTTTAAAGATCTTATGAAAACTTATTTCCCCCAATCAGCTTCTTCCTCTGAGAGATGAACACACACCATGATACGTAAGTTTGAAGTGGGCGGGGGGTCGGCTGTGAAAAAGGTGATGTCAGATAAATCTGTGCACCAATCAGAGTTTAGAAATCAATCATCGATCACATTTCGATCAAACCGCACTTTCACATTCTTTAAGGATAAGTTGAGTTCTTAAACTTTTTATGAAAAAACCGAGACACTGCCGGGAAAAGTTGAATCTTTGGCAGCTGGATTCGGTCGTAGATGAAGAAGTTTCTCATCTCAAGAGGCATCGATCAGTTCTGAGAATGAAAAGTGAAGAAGCCCTGTGGATGAAGAGGTGAAGCTTCTCTCTTTGATTCAACTTTTCCCAAGAACCTTCACCTTCTCGAGAAAGTTGTTTCAGCTTGACTCAGAAAGAAATAACTTTAAAATCAACGCCTTTCTCCTGAGCTGTTACATGATGGTCAAGAGTGAAGTTTCGTGATCAGATTAATGTTTATTTGATCCACGTTGACGTTTCCCAGCGGCCTCGGCGGAGGTCTAGCTTTAACGTCTGTGTCATAATATCATGTCTGTCTCCCGACAGCTCATTGCACCTTTAAGATGCTTACATTTCATTTTAATTAATTCAAGATTTCATGTTTTCTGCCTCATTACATCAGCGGAAATATTGCAGATGTGCACACGGCAGAAAGAAGGTGACGATTAATTGCACTCAGACGTAGCGGCTGATGAATATTGATCACCGGGTCTCTTTATAAATGCGAGCACACAGACGTGTCTCCTCGACTCTCCTGTCACTCCTCGGGCCGGCTTTTAAGAGACACAGCTGCCGACACTCTTTCAAGGTTTGGTGACAATTTCATTGATCCTGGCAGTGATCTCTGGCTAAATGGCCCCCTGGTGTTTATTACAGAGGAGGACGGAGAGGAAAACATCTGTACAAATGAAGGGAAAAGGTCAGATGTGTGCAGCTGTGTGTGAGGTGTGCGCAGAGAGACATGGAGAATGTGTAAAAACCTAAAGGGAGTTTTGAATGAGATTGATCGTATGTGTTTTTGGGGTTTTGTTTTGTTTGGTTTGTTGGTGATCGCTGCTGGCTGTGCTCAGACATAATGAGTTTTCTTTTTGCTTTTTCCTTATACAAAGTGGCCGGTCCTTAAATAATGCATGGTCCCCCTCTGGTGGCCACTATAGATACCACTACGCCTCGGTGTATAAGCAGATGTTTTCAGCTTTCCTTATCACTGTGCATTATTTTGGAATCAATAATTTAATCTGCACTGAACGTGAACCCTAAATAATGTGGGTTTTTTTGTTTTTTTTTCCCCCTCTATAACGGTTGTGCACAAGATTAATGATGAATAACCCACAAATCATATAGAGAGGCGACAAAAACGCACGTGTCTCCAGAGTTTCACTTTTTTTCCTGGGCCTGCTTTTTGTTGCCGTGAATATTACACTCAGAATCAAATTACAGGCGCGGAGCTTTGTGAATGATTGATATAATGCAACAGCATGCATGCAGTAAAAAATGACTGTGATGTTTTATTCATGGGGGGGGGGGGGGGGGTTACATAAACAATAAAATCCCGGCTGATACATGAACACCCACAGAACAACAGATCCATGACAATAGCAAACACATTAGATTGTTGTATAATCGTCCTTTCTTAGTGTTATCACTTGAAAATGTATAAATTTCCCCGCTCTGAATATCATTTGAATTCTGATGTCAGCAGCAGGCGAGATATCGCTCCTCCGCTTGAAGATCTCAGACTTCAGAGAGGAACACTTTTCGAACACATCTCATCAGGCTTTATGGAATTTAGATAAGTGAGTTTGTATTCACGTTGGACCTCTTTCCTCCTCTTTTCCTGCTCTCTCTCTCTCTCTCTCTCTCTCTCTCTCTCTCTCTCTGAATTGGACACTTTCATTTTGCACCAGTGTCTTTCACTCTCTCCAAAACCATGACAAACAGATGCATTAGCTCCCTAATTGCTGAGATTACCAATGAGATGCCTTATGAGTTACCAGGGTTGCCTCCCAGAAATGAAAGCCCCGGCCAATTTGCATGGGAGGTAATTGAATCGCCTGCAGTGAGGGGGAGAAGGGACGTGCTACGCATTGCAGCCCAATTGGCTTCCCTGCGAGTGTGGCATGAAAAGCCATTTTCAAGCACTGAATGCCGAGGGTTTTTCTCTCTCATTCATGTAGAGTCCACTTCTCGCAGCCTTTCCCATCCACTCCAGCGTTTTCCCCGGGCCGGTTGATGGCTGTTGAATGGGTTTTGCGTTCGGGGGCCCTTGTACTTATGGGGAAATGACCAATCACTCTTTCATCTGGAAATCCTGAGAACAGACACGGAAGAGGAGGAAGGATGATGAGGAAGGAGGAGGAAGGAGGGACGGGGGAGGGGGAGGGGGTGGAAATGACAGTCGGTGGGAATAAGTTAAAGTATTGCTGTACGAGTCTCTGAGGCCGGGCTGAGAAATGCATTGGGACAGTGGGGAGATGTTCGTGTCGTACATGATCTACATGTGCAAATTGAATGTACTGATGAGGTGAATGGTTGCTACACACACACACACACACACACACACACACACACACAAAAACACACACCTACACACACAGACATTGTGAACATTTGAATGCCCTTTTAACATGAATATAACACACTCTTCATACAGAAATCTTTATATTCTGCAAGCATTGTATTTTTTCTGAAGGTTATTCATTGACATTTTGACACGTTTCTTATTTCTTTCTTATTTGCACATTCAGTGTGTTTTGCATGCTTTTTGTCTTTGCCTCACATCATTATTCTGTGAAGTATAAGTACGTTTTTAAATCTGGTATGGCTTTATATTACAACCTACAATATACCAGGACAAATATTTACATACAAGGGAAGAAGAGATGACAAGAGTTTAGGGAATAATAATTATGGTATCATCATGACAACTGATTAAATTATTTTGTCCATCAATCTGCACTTTATAACCCATAATGACAAAGTGAAAACATGTTTTTCTGCAAATTAATTAGAAATCAAAAACTGAAATCTCTCATCTCAGACCCTTTGCCGTGATCAGCTGCTTCCTGTTTGCTTTCATTTTCCTTGAGATGTGTCTGCAGCTTGATTGGATCCACCTGTGGTAAACTGACTTGATTGGACACAGTTTAGAAAAGGCACACACACCTGTGCAGACAAGGTCCCACAGTTCACGCCGCATGGCTGGGACAGAGGGAGGTGGCCGAGAGAAGTCCTCTGCAGAGACCGGAGGAACCTGATGATCGTCTCGGCAGCATTTCATCAATCAGGGCTTTATGGAAGAGCGGCCACACGCAGGGACGCTCGGAGCAAAAGATATACGACAGCCCGGTTACAGTTTGGACCTTGAGAGCAGGAGGAACAGGATTTGTTGGTCTGATGAAGCGTAAATTTAACCCTTTGATCCGACCTCACCGCTCCTCACCTGGCTGAAACCGCCCCTACAGTGAAGCATGATGGGGGGGGCAGGGGGCATCGTGGAGAGCCTGAAACCAGAGGAGTGGAGGCTGTTGGCCTTGTGAATGTAATATCTCTGTTACGCCTTGTGGGAATTTCTTTAAATTTGGTAAAAACGTTCACTTGGACGGGAGGATGAACTGATTATATTTTGGTGGCTAAAGGTCAAAGTTCAAGATCACGGTGACCTCACAAAACATGATTTTTAGATATTGTGAATGCAATATCTCGATAAACTCCTCAATGGAATCCCTTCAAATTTGCCGCAAAAATTCACTTGGACTCAGAGATGAACTGATTAGATTTGAGGTGGTTCTAGTTTTTTTGCAGTGTCCCAGTTTTCCCTGGTGATTGTTACGTTTCATTATCTCTTATGTGTTGTACAGCAGGACAGTGTCGTATCTCAATGGGGGTAATTTACTACATATGGATATACAATGTAAAGCGAAACCCATTATCCCGACGGCTTCACAGCAGTGGAAGTGATGTGACAGTAAAAACAATATTCACTTCCTGCAGTCTGTCAGCACGGACGGACAACAGAGGAGCGTCTCCGTCCTTTTCCATTTGCTGCATCTGCATCTCTCTTTTCGTCATTATACCACTGAAAAGAGAAACACACCCTGCTCTTATTTATTTTTAGTCCTGGCCTCAAATGGGAATGAGGCTGATTACACTTCCAAGATTGACAATTTTATGCTGCCAAATTAAAAGAACCCTCTGAATCAGTGAGATAATTGCATGCAATCTCCCTTTAATGGGCCTGTCAGTGATTACTGGCTGCCTCGACCAGCCCTATCAGTGGCAGGGGAGGGGAGTGTGCTGAAATGAAATGTCAATCATATTAGCATAAATGAGTAAATTAGTGCGAGTAGCTCATTGTCAGAGCGAATCAGTCCTGATGTGCCACCCTCCGACCCGCAGTGGGGACTGACACCGTGAGGAAGGAAGGATGAAGGAGAAGGAAACAGAGGGAGGGAGGGAAGGAGGGAGGATGAAGAGAGACAAAGAAATTACATGTGAGCACATGGTGCTGACAGCTTATGAGAGGTACAATTATTATCTTCAGCCGGTGAAGCACATCGTTGTGGCAAAGACCAGTTGACGATCATTTCTCTTCATCTGCTCTTGGGTTCGTTTAGTCAGCGTTGTGTTGCGTTTGCTGCAGATTCACGACACAACGACAGCAGAGGAAGAAATTTGAGGAAGTCCTGAAGCGCAGTTCCTCAATATTTGCCTAAGATTAGCCTCCTCTCTCACAGACGCCTCTCTTGTTTCTCACAGAAGAATTTATCGAATACAATCTTAACTTACAATTTACAAACGTAAGAATGAATTAGAGAGGGGTTCTCAACTCTTGACCGCAACCCATACACTTTCAATGTAGGTTTGAAGCACTGCTGTATTTATGATTTACTTAAATGAGTTACTTTTAGTAGAGAAACAGTCTCCAGAGTTGATTTCTGCATTTTGACTACAAGCTTATTAATAACAGTCACTTTTTCTCAGTTCTGTTTTTGAGACAAGACGGTAAAAACAAAAGTAAAAAGCCTAAAACATCTTTCTCTGCGCTTCTGTATTGTCTGAAATGTTTGCTTTAGAGTTTCATTTATCTAATCTATATAACAGCTGTCATATTATAACCTTATGGCTTATGCCAGACTATAACTATGAACAGCCCAGTGGGAAAAACCTTTTACATCAGCCTCCAAGTTGTGATATTAACGATTTCTACTTGGGTCGGCAGAAAGCCACTGCGAGGCCACCATCCCTGGAAGTTTCATCTAAATACGACCTAATATTAACACTAATACGATTGATTCAGTTAATGTAGATCGTGCTAATCCCTCGAACAGAGCTCTGGCTCATGGATATGGTGCCAGCACTCAGCCTTGCTGCTTATTTGTCACTTGGGCCACTTGTGGTGCTGCAACAAAAACATCCCCTGTGGCTCCATAAACATTTTCCCCATAGGTAACCTTTAGACCGTTAAAAGAAAACCTTGTAAAACACCTCCAAAATCAAAACAACAACAAGGTCGATTAATCTCTTTATATTTATGAATATTTAAACCATTAAGGTTTAATATTTTGTAGACATTTATGTGCACGACGTCATCCTCATGTAAAGTCTCGGGGTCTGAGAGAGAGACCGAAGCAAACAGGAAACCGTTTTTTGTCTCATGTTGTCGCTTTAGGAATGAACGGGTCCCAAATTCGAGTCCAGCATCTAGGAGTGATGTGCGAACACAACAAGTCAGAGAAGCAGCAGGTTTTTCTGTTCTTTCCATTTTTACTGACAGTGCATGAATGCGGCTTTATAAAGCTTTTCATTGAGCTGTGTCCCAATCCGTGGGGGGGGGGGGCACCATCCTTCGGAGGATACCGTCTACGCGACCGACGAAGACCGCTTAGTAAGGCCGAAGGATTTCCTATTTATCCTCGGCCGGAGTCGCCGTATACTCTTTTTGAAACTTGATTCATCACTGGTGCGCAATGTATGTTGGGATACATCAGGCCACTGGTTGGATTCTTCGTTTCCTGGGAATCCTTTGAAATGGGAAAGCCATGAACATGAATTGAGACACAGCTATGGTCCAATATTTTAGCTAAAAATTTGCCTATTTATGCATCCAGCACTGAACGCCTTATAAACTCCTTTTAGCTCTGTTTTAGTCTTTGTTGTGACATCACAAAGTTACAGGAAGTCCTGACGGCTGGTTTTAAGGCTCAGTGTCTGAATACAGGCTGTGTGCATTTCTCTGTGGACTGAGGCTTTGATACTTTCACAGTATTAATATGGAAACTAGACCTGATCTATAATCAAACTACACATGGATCACACTACACATCTACTTTTATACAATATGGGACCTTTAAAGTTAAATTGTTAGACACCTCGCTGTCTAGTAAATCTCATGCCTCATGTCATTATCAGGGTTATTTGGCCAAAGCTCCTCCTGATCCACTAAAGACAATCAAAATCACCATCATGTGTAAAATGGCTGCAGTTGCCCCTTTAATACTTTTTTTTTGTTGTTAAAGTTTTACAAAAAGAACGCTTAATAGTCTTAGATGCTTTGTATTTTCGGCTTGCTTAACAAAATATCTCCCTCCACTAACTTCTATCATTCTTACTCCAAGTTTCCTGCAGACTCTCTGCATCTCTTATTCACACACACTCGCACATTCAGCCCCTTCCTCTACAGTTTCCCACAGGCACTGGGAACTGAGTGTAAATCAAGGCAAAATTCCTCCAGTTCGACAATTCATTTGTCCACAGGCTTGTTAGGCAGGAAGAAGGAGGAGAGGGAGCGCGTGTCAATAAATCATCTGATGCCTGGCTATATTTATGCCCACAGCATTGAGTTTAACAAGGAGAGCAGTCCTTGAAGCAATATCCTAAGTGGCACTTCATCCCTGTCTTCTTTTTCTACACCCCCCCCCTCGCCCCCCTCGCCCCCCTCCCTCGCCGTTCTTCCCGCCGCCCCCTCCTCATCCCTCAGGAGGCTTCCGATTGTGAAGTGTCAGAAGATGCTTCAGCTACTGTGCACAGACAGGGAGGAAGACGGACCCCAGACACCCGCTGCTGTCTCTCGGCTAAAATTATCCCATGAGCCAGAGATTTGGAGAACTTCATTTCCTTGTTCATAATTAAACTCCTCAACCTTAATCTGACCCAGTCATTCTCCTGCTGGAGCCAAGCTGGGGCTTCCTGCAGCGCTTATTGAGTCCAACTTATTACAGGGATCAAAATCCATCCTCCTCTTCAGCTGCCAAGTGTGGGTCACCCTATTCAATTATTTTTGCCATTCATAGCGTAAGAAATGAGAGATCCTGGAGAGATATTGCTCGTGGGTGATTTCGCATGCTGCTGAAGAGCGAGCGCGGGGTTCAGGAAAGGTGACTGGGATTTCTGTGAGAGGTTCAATTCCTTCCTCACAAAGTCTCCGCTGTGCATAATATCATTGCACAATCCTATTCAATGCATACCACAGTGTAACTACAGACAAATCCATAAAACAAAGCACTTTGCACTTATCCTGCACTGCGTCCGTCACACCACTAGGTGGCAGCCATGAACCAGCCGTCTTCCACGCTCTCTGCTTGTTTCCCACACTCTTCCACCCACTGCTGCTTTAATTACTGCCATAAAAGAGGGAGCTGTTTGTTCTGTTCGCTCCTCACAGACCATCATCATTCCTCAGACTGAGATAGACACTCTTGTTTTGCTGTCAAAGCAATTTCCAAATCAAGAATGGGCTCGCTGAATAATTAAAAAAGGATCTTATTGCAAACAATCAACTATGAAAATAACGGCTGCCCCTTTCCTCCTGACCCTCTTTGCCAATTATCATCACCCTTAAATTGATCCTATTATGAAGAATGAGAGAAAATAAGACAATCAAACATATCTCTGCTGGTGTTTCCCATTTGAATACAGCAGCTCTTGATTAGTTTTCCACGGCGCGAGAAGGACACGGCGCCTCAGTCCGTGTTATTAATTTTGCAGGTAAACCGAAGGTGCGACACCTTATATGACCTGGATGAGCACAAGGCAACATCTGAGACGAGCGGGAGCATGTAGGTTATCGTGCACTTTCACCAGATGTGACTGAGAGATGGCCTGGAAGTGCGTCTGACACCGTGCCAGTATTAGTAGATCTGTCAGTGTCAGCCACACACCCTCAGCATTGGTGTAATATCACTGCAACAAAAAAAAAAGAGAAAAGTGTGATCCATCCAAGTTAACCACACAACTGTGTGGGAAGGAAAACAACAGCAGCCAGATGATCAGCTCTTTTTCCATTGTTGTTGCGCCCTTTATGAAGCTGATTTAGTGTGAGCCCAGAAGTGTGCCTTGCGCTGCAGCTACATGATTTGAGCCAGGGTGGAGAATGGGATACAAGCTTGGCTCCATACAAAAAGCCGCCCCGCGCTCAGGTCGCAGTGGCGAGCCTCTGACCTCTCCCGCTCAATGGGTATTGTGTGACCCCCGTGGATCGGAGGGTAAAACAATCCATATAGGTTTAACAGGCATGAAGCAGGAAGGATAAAGCAGGGAGACACTGGAAGGAGAGGTTGACCTGCGAGCCAAAGGGCCGTGGCCTCGGCGTGCAGCAGGTCAAGGGCAGTGGGGTAATCTGTAGGGGGAAAAGGTCACCGACATGTAGACAGGAGCCGGTCGGACCCCGATCACCTGAATGCCGCGATCACACGAGCAGCTTTTAGCTTGGTTTCTAATTCCTCTCATTCCTTTGGGTTTGTTGTCCAACATGTTCTCACCCATGTCAGTTCTGCAAAGTCTTCTGGCTCTAAATAGACACGTGCATATGAATAGCAAGGAATGGCCAGTATTCAGTGTGTAGCAGCCCAGGCGTGGGGATTAGTATGCTATGACCTGCTTTGCAGTCGGCGGAAACAATAGCCTCTCCTTTGTTTTTTCATTCATCCTCTCTCAGTTTGAGAACTGTCATTTTAAAGTTGCATGCATCCTACCTTTGTGGAAGTGTGCGGTGAAGGTGTGACTAAGCAATGCTGTTGGTGCGTATTCATCCTCTCATGCTGTCTACTCTTTGATGCAACCTATTCTTGTTTTTGTTTTGTTTTTTTGGTTACTCTGGTCTAAAAATTCAATCTACAGCTGAATTCCAGGATTAGGCCCTCTGTCAAATTAATTCAGTTTTACCGGGCTATGGAACAGATGGCTGTTTCATTCAGGAGTCGGGGTAGTTTTGTTGCCTGGCAATCTGGCAATCTCCAGCCAAACCAAACCGAAGACCATAAACTGTCACTTAGGGGCAGAGGAATCTGGTTTTGCACGCAATCAGACTGCGAGAGCATCGGCCATCGTGCAACCGCATCTCACTACACTGAACCTGGGCGGAAATTAATTGACGGTTAAGCCACTAAGGAGCTGCTTCTTTTGAGCAGCTCCCAAGGAAAACCACAAAAGTAATCCTATAACAAATTCAGGGTCGCATAGCAGCCGCACAAGCCATAAAACCCATGTTATGGGAATATTTTAGTGACATGATAGGTGATAAAAATTTAAGATAAAGGCACTACAAACCCACATTTGAGTGGCACAGATGTACTTTAAAGTCCCTACAGGAATATGATAGGAAGATTAAGGAGCGACTTTTTAATGGAGAGCCTTATTTTAGATAGCCTATTAGATTCTCTAAGGTTTAGTCACCAAAATTGATCAAACTACTCAGAAATTAAAACACCAGTTTGGGTTTTAATGTCAGTTGAAGGACATGTTTACTTTGCAAATATGGGAATGCATAATATACTCTATTAAAATCCCATTATATTACATCATCTCTTATCATTATAAGGCTAACAAAAGTTAAAAAGCCCTATTAATAAAGGGTTTTTTGTAAATGCATACTTCAGTATTTAGTAGCTACTCATTTGTTGCCTGTTAGCACTTAATGTAGTGGACAGTGAGGACTGGATAATCTGTTATTCAGGCAGTTTTGTTGGGTAAATTGAGATTTCTCCACCGATATGTGTGAGTCATTATTTTATTATTTGATTACTGTGTTCATTATACCCAGCAAACTTGGTGTGTGCTCTATAATGGAATATGAACTCCAGTGTGGGTGCTGTAGGCCTGCTTGTTTTATAGGGCTTTTCCACTCTCTCTCTCTCACTCGGCTCTGCCGCTGTGTCTCTCTGCCTCTCTCGCTCATTGAGTCAAGGCGGGAGTTTACAGGAACAGCAGGCAGGCAGGGCCTTGTCACACCGCGGAACAACACTGGAATGTATTGTATGCGTTAGAAAGACAGGACAGCCGGGGCTAAATAGTGCACCAAGTTCCCTAAACCTGCCCTGCTGATGTTGAAACGTATTATATTTAGTATCCAGTGAAAAGACGATCAAAATGAACTATTGCAGCTTGTTTTACGTGACGTACCGGGTGAAAACTTTGTCGTTTTGGGCTGTAAAACAAGAGTCACATACACGCACACACAAGTGAGCCGCGGAGGAATCCTTAAGGTTGCCAGTGAGTGCTGCGGCGCTGAAAGCACACACAGTAAATTGAGGCTCCGGCTTCGCGGAAAACACGGACTGGATTTTGATTTTAATCTGAAGTAAAAACACATTTTAAAAGTGGAAAAACGAAGAAGTAAAGAATAATAGTACTCTACACTGTCTAACGAATATATCACGCTAAAATGAGACTGTAAAATGTTTCATATTGTAGTAGTTTTTCACCTTTTTTTGCCTCTGTATGCTAATGAAGTGCCTGTGTGTTGGAGGGAACGGTTTCTGTACTGTGACCTCTATCTAGACTTGACAATCTCTAGCTCAACTGTGAGAGCGCCAGACACCAGCTACACGGGGAGTGGAACTGGTTATACTGGTGGGCAGTAAACTGGGACATCTTTGTGTCAAGAATAGCCCCAAAGGTCAGTCAGCACTCCACAAAATGCCCCACAGATATAAAACGGGGCAGATTCTTGTTATGTGTGATGCCCCTGAAGCCTCTGCACCATTAAAAGTCCAGGGAAGACATGTTGAAACGTGGAAGAATTAGCATGAAGCTACCCTCCACTTAGTCTATAAACTTTAAGGCTAGTTTGTTGTCAAAACTGCATAACCATATGCTATATAAACACAGATATCTACTTGCTAACGCTAATGTTAATAAGCTTACTAATGCTTTCTTCATACTTTCATACCAAACTGTTTTAGAAAAAGTCAGATTTATAGTTTACTGTACAAAATAAATGCAAAAACATTGATACAGTCCTTGCAATATGACATATATTTATTCGTACTGATGTGATACCTTTTATTACACATTTTCAAATAACTTGTTTATATATTTTAATGTTTGCATTCACTCTGCTCAACATGCACTGTTATGTTTCATTATTCGCCTCAGCCTTTCAGTTGAATTATATCCTTTATGCTCCGTTACGTTGCTCGCAAGGAGTCTTCTTTCATAAAAGTTTAACCTCATCAAGGATTTTATAGACAAACAGGAGTGTCAGTCATTAATTTTGGATGTCATAAACAAGTTTGCATGCTGAGCTGCTCCGGCAGGCGTACAACAAAACCAGAGCCAGTTTGGCTTAAGAGCACGTTGAAGGCCAGGTCCGTGTGACCACAGACATGTTTAGATCTGCAGTATCTAGACGGCGGCCCACGTCCCATGCAATCTCTCCGGTCCGTCTGCCCTGGAATACCGCCACTGATAATGATTCCTCCCTGGAACAACAGGGAATTATTTGGAAAGGGTAGCAAAATCAACACACCGTCTGTCAATTTATCCCCCCTGATATTCTGGGTCCTTTGGCTCCACTGTGTGTTCAGAGCATCAAAGAGCCATTGGAGATGTCAGCCTAAAGGGAGGCGACGCACAGTTTAATCAAACATTTGGGTGCCTCTGTGTTCAGTGTCATGTGCCACCGTTTCAAAGAGATGACATATTAGGAAAAGCAATGGGGAGAAATCACCCCCTTTGGAGCAAGGAGACATCAAACCCATGCACATGTGCTCGTTCCCACTTTTTTTTTTTTTTTTAGGAAGCAGAAATATGCATTGAGATGCAGTTAGTTGAAATGCAACCAGGAACATTTTTGGATGCACTTAAAAGACATAAAATGCTCTCATCCTTTTAATGCAAAATAGAAAACCATAATTTCTGTCAACCCGTTGGGAAGAATCGTGCAGCCGGAGCCAAGAATATATATGGATTTTTGTTTATATTTTCTTGATTATATTACTATTGCAGACGTCTGATGGCCCCAGCACTTGTTATCAAGTGTCAGCTTGTTACAGGACATTTGATAAAGGATCTGGGGGAAATGTTAGTGTTGTGCCTACACTGCTGTTCACTCTATCACTCTATCACTGCATTTGGTATTGGGACTATATGCCTCTGCCTGGCCTGATAATACCCTTTCTCTACCCAGGCCCTTTCTCGACTGTCACGTCTGGTTGACACAAAGTGCTGCCACACGGATGGGGGGGGGGGGTTCACCCCTCCCTTGAAAGCCCAGCTGTCCGTGGTTACATAATAGCAGAGCCTTGTTGGGCTCGCTGGACGGCTTTGTGCTCCTGTCACTAAATGTGATTGTGGGTAAGATTAAGCGGCGGGTGAGAAGCCACAGTTAAGGGGTTCCTACCTGGTCTCCAGCAGAGACGACAGAACAAACAGAATCAGAGACTTTGGAGAGCTCTTTAATGTGGCTCGGCAAGAATCGTATCCCCCTTTTCACACCGCACGTTGTGTTGATGAACAGTCGTTCTTGCTTACATGCTTGATGTTTTATGTATTGCCTAAGTAAAGACCTCCAAGGGAGAAGCACAGCTACATGGGCGACCGATGAACTGAGCATCCAGTGATATATTTGAACAAACAAATGCTATTTTTACATGGATTTAAAGCTGTAATACAATTCCTCTGCACAGATTCACAAACCTAAGGCTCTGCTGAATTTCTATAGCCCTCAGCTACAATCAATAACTGCTTATGAAATATCACGTAATGTAATGAGTTCACCCAAAAGGGTAAAAAGCCAAATCTGAAATCACAGCCCAATACGTATACAGTGAAGTCAAGGACATGCAAGTGATTCCAGTAAACATGATTTAATAATAACTGTGTTATTGAGCTTGAAACCATAAAAATCATGGGTGGTGGGTGAGTGGGGTTGCCAATTTATTGTAGAGAGGCCTGATTTCCCCAGGGCATGTGTTGTTAATTCAGTGTATTATAGCACTGTTTACCCAAAGAGGGGACAGGAGCAGCTTCAGAAGGGGAAACCGTCCCCTCGCACCCAGAAAGACGATCCACTCAACCCCAGGGGCCAGTGACTTCTACTGGACTGAATCCCTCCCAAAGCTCCTCTGAGTTCTGCATGTGGGGGTAACAGGCGTCCCTCAGGGCCGTCGGATGGGAATCTGCTTCTTCCCTCGTCTCGTCTCCTCTCCTCTCCGTCTCCCTCTTCCTGCCGGTCCAGACCAGCTTTTTCCTCTCTCCCCTGCTTATAACAGAGAGCCAAGCCTTACATTAAATCTGTGTTTCTGCATAACCGGCCTTGTATGTTTTTTTTCCTCAGTCTGCTGGGCCCTCTTCTGTCTCTCTCTGCTTTCTCTTGCAGTGGAAATAGCGCAAGCCAAGCCTCCCAGTGGCTCGCTATCAGCGCTTTTTTGCACAACCTGAATTCTTCCAACACAACAGCAAATAAACAACACTGCCAAAAGGAGGTGGGGGGGTGTGTGTGTGTGTGTGGGGGGGGGGGGGGGTACTGTGCAGAGCACGACAGTGCCATTTAAAACTGTGGCTATGGAAACCCCTCTGTCTTCCCCCTTAATATGTGTTTACATTGCTGGGTTTGACTGACAGATAAAGGCACACTGGGGGAAGCGCCTCCTTTAAAATGCATTGTCTTCAGCACCTCCTCCCTCTTTTTTATTTTCTCTTAAAATAGGCCTCTCCTGGCAGGTCAAACTGAGGCAGAATAAATTACACTTGGCTATTTTGCCCTTCTTTCCCTACTGTCTTGATTTGTACAGTTGCAGGACAGAAATTGCTCTCCTTGGTACCTGAAATTAAGCATTGCTGTTGTCCCCGACTACGTTCCTCGAGCCCTTTTTTATTGTAACAGTCTAAGTGACGATTGCATATGTGGCGCCTTGCTGCTATCAAACGAGGGATATCAAAATCTCTTGGAGAGGCGTACAGCCAAATCCTCCAGTAAGAAGGTTCATGGTAAAGACACTGCCACTCTGGGTTCACAACTGAGGAGATATTGTGTATTTAATTCATTTTTTCCCCTCACCTGTTATTCTGTGTAAAGTGAGAAAACAATTTATATTATTTTTTCATTCACCGATGCTGCGAATCCATATAATTACTAACACCGATGTAGAATATGTCCACAATATTTTGCACCTTTGCTGGATGTTATTTATTGATCCTCATTCTTGCACCTCTCATCTCACGCAGAGACTGGGAGCTTTTTAATGAATCACTTTCAGTTTGTAATGCTTCTGTAACCTAATGCTAAGTTGTGTTTGGGCCAGTTGTCTGGAGGAGACAAGCCATACTACAGAGACACATGCCAAACAAAACCCTTGGTTGGCACTATGATGTGGGCATCATGCCTTTGCCAGCCTTCACTCTGTAGGGTCTGTGCCAACCTTTTATAAATGCCCTATTTGGCAAGAGCTGTGCCCAGCAGTGTCTCTTAAGGTTCTGGTTCAAATACCCTCTTCAAATGTGAATGTGATCCAAATCCTAAATGATCCAAATGATGCGTTCCAAATTGTAAGCTCTCATATCATATTCAGAGGAAACCGTGGATTATGTTTTATCAACTCGACTGGCAACAGATGGAGAAAAACTGGAAAGTCATATGCACAGCCTCGTTTTACTTTATTGTCACACATTATAGTAGATTTTGTTCCTTAATCTCAGGATCCTCCGCCCTCGCCATGCATGGAGAGAAAAAAAGGTGGCAGCTGCAGCACATCAGCGTTCATGGTTTGTTTTCTTGGTATTCAGCTTGGAGGTGTGTCGCCCAGAATTACAGCAAAAGAGCAATTACAGCTTAATGTCTTCTCTTTCATCAGCATTTCAATGCAAAGATTTGAGATGCCCGACCCCCAGTCAGTACGCCCCCCCCCCCCCCCATCTCCAACCTTGCCCTGCAGTCCTCAGGCCGATAATCAGCCCTGAAGAATAGTTTCTGGCCTCAAATGCCTTGCAGTCCTCTATCTCGCAGCCTCCCCACTGAGTCGAGATAAAGTTTTGTTTTCACAGTTGACTGGCGGGTGGTGCAGGATTCCCTCTTCAAACCCCACCCTTTGTCCTGGCATCGATGCAAAAGGTCATTCCTGAAGTGGGCCGACACACACACACACAGGGACAATTCCCACCGGGAGGCCCCTTGGATCACCATTAGGTCCATATACTGTAGGTGCTTTCTTCTCATTAAACCCGTTCCATCTTGATGTTGTCACCTTGCAAACATCAGATTTTATATGCAAAAGTTTGTTCCCCATGTTTCCCTGACAGCCTCTGTTTGTGTTTATCCTCCTTCAAACACAACTCTCTTGCCGTTCCAACATCGACTCCACCACCTATCTCACATCAAGCTGCTATGTTAATGCATTCCCTTCTTTTTTTTTTTTTTTTTTTTTTTTCAATTTCACTTCATTGTTACTCTTTGTAAGTTAAGGCACTCATGCTTGAAACAGCACAAACATCAGCCCCCATAAGAGGGAAGAGTTCAGGCACAACAAAAGGCGCATCTGTAAACAATAGGCTAAAAGAGTGGGACAAGAAAATGATTCAGCTGGTAGCAGCTGAAATACATCCAATTTCAATATATGAAAAGATTGGTCTCTTGAGCATCTCAGGGGCCCAGGGAGTGAATTACATCAGCTGTTTTTCAATATAATGCCTTGTATCAACATACTGATATTACACACAGAAAATAGTTTCTCCATAAAATGCTCCTTTGGTTTCTACATAGACTCTATTTTCCGTGCTGGATAAGTACGGCTGCTTGCAATTCTTTTTTTCCACATCCATTCATTCGCATCCAATTCATCTTCTCAGCCTGCCACAGTTCATATTGATATATGCTCAGGGGCTGTTCTGTAACAGGTAACTTAATCACTCTGTCTTCAACATGTCAATTTCGTCCATCTCTCTGCCAGCCTGTTGTGCTGTTCATCATGTCTGCATTACATTTAGCCATTTCACCTCAAAACAAATGCAGGTCCCCAGACTGCCAACATTGATTGCAAAAACTATGGCTTATGAATCACTAATTCAAACATGCATATTTGGTTCAATTATGGTTTTAAATATTCATAGCCTAGTCTATCTTTCTATTTTGAATGTACTGTACGAACAGAATCTAAAGGCCCACTCTATATCCAAACATAAAAAGGAGGGTAACTCCGTAACATCTAAAAATATAGCATTTTGTTTTAGTTTCATCTTATATTAAGCTATGAAAAAAAAAAAAAAATGCAATTTTTCATACTATAAAATGTTTTACAGTTGGAGTGTTTAAAATTACATAAATAATCCACATAAAATTCAAGCACCAAACTTTGAAATAATCTGATATATTTTTAAAACTCATTTTATAATTCATAATTTACTAATACGGAATGCCACTTCACTAATTCAAGCATTTTTTTTATTACAAAATGGCCCTTTTAGTGTATTTGTTTGATTTACAGAAGTTTCTGTCAATCAAGATAAACAGAGCAAGCCAGGTTTGTGATTGGCTGTCAGCTCCAAAGCACCAGCCAATCACAGAACTGGTTCTGCCCTATTGGTCTTGATTGACAGACAAAGACTAACAGCACATTATTTCACAATAGGATATTGACATAAAAACTACTAGAATTAAATAATGATGAACTACAATTAACTGTTATTGTAAAAACAATAACAAAATAAATAAATCCCATTATAATAAAATGAGATTATTTCACTGTTACATCTTTAAATTATAATTCTGTGTTTATTCATATTATCATTTATTTCATTATTTGTCAATTACATTTTAACACTTCGCATCTCCATAACAGTATAATTATGCAAAGTGCTATTATTGCAAAGCTGTGTGACGCCTCAGTCACAGCAGTATTTAAAACTGTAAAGTTATCGTAGCTTATTAGCATTAGCTTATTATGTGGCAGCATCCAGTTTTATTTAACCCTCCTCTGACGGAGTGTAAACTGCTTAACAAGAGAAGTTTTATATGAGACAAATCTTTAAACAGTTTGGTACAATGTGAACTTACTGTCTCATTAGCAACCAAGCTAGCTGACAGTTATCCCGCTAGCTAGCTCTGTGAGCTTTTTTCCCCTTCCTCATTAGCTCTTCATTTAATTCAATGTTGTACAATTTGATCATGAAATAATGTAAAATCTGTGAGAACAAAATGGTAGGGGGGAATAATTTGTACTGTACAGAGAAAAAAGAAAAAAGCGTGAAGAGCTGCTGTGATAAGCTAGTGCTAGCTTTAGTGCTAGCTTATTTCCAGCTTACTAGCGTGTTAGCCTTGTTTTCAAGACGTACTGATGACTATCCTTGTTTTCCTGGTGTGACAGACCCTAATGACTTCTACAGGGATAAGAATAGGTTTAAAGATTTATAGCATTTATACAGTTATTTCTTGAGGGGCAATTGTTATGTTTTTCCCTGTACGAACTTGTCTTCTTCTTCTCTTTATTCCGGCCCTACCTCACAGCTGAGAAGATGCTCTGTGTGATTTACAGGGGATGGGACTGTTTGTCAGTCGCAGAGGAGCTCACATACTGGGCTCTGTGACCCACAATGGAGCAGTTCCCAGTATGCTTGCAGTGATGAGTTCCCTTTACTACAGAGATGATTCCCTGCACAGTTTCTTTTCATCCCCGCTGAAAAGAGAGCGAGCACTTCTCTGTCCTTGCAGGGTGGACACCGTAATTTTGAGTGCTCTTAACCTTGCCAGGCTTTGTTGAGATTGGGGGTCTTTCCTTCTCTTCACTTGAACACACTGTGAGAAAATGGAGTGTTTAGAATTCAGCGCCGGTGCTGATGTGACTGTGTGGAGTTCATGAATTTGGAGATTTTCAAAAAAATGCCCCCTAGCAAATTATCACCCCAACACACACACAAAAAAAAAAAAAAAAAAAAAAAGGAAGATAAAAGTGCTTTGGTGTAACCGCAATATGTCCTACCTGCTTTGATTTGAAAGCGTGTCGTAGGGCAGCGAGGTCCCCCGGTCTATTTTCACCTAAGGAACAGAGAGGATTTCACTATACTTGGGAGAGAATAATACAAGGAGAGAAGAGCAACTGATTGAATGTCTCCTAAGCAGTTCAGGGTGAACTGTGGCTTGTACAAAGTTTGATCCCATTTGATCAAATCAGGTAAGAACAACGGCTGAAAGATTAATCTGAAATATGACCTTATAAGGCAGCAGAATAATTCCACAAGTGCTTTTTAATATCCTTTCATCTATCAACGCTGTATGTTTGGATTAAATGTATACTGAGGCCCTGACTGTGATTTATTTTATTTTATTTTATTTTTTGTAAACCCAATATGAAACTGATTGTCCACATTAATTAAGGAACGCTGGAGGAAACCGTGCGCTACTTCTTTTGCACATTCCTTATTCCTGCAGTGTTTACAAAGCAGTGGGTGTGTGTTTGTCAGGTGTAAGTTTAAACGGCAGGTCCCACACACGCACACACACAGCATCTGGGAACAAGCCGGATGCCCATTGCACTTCGCAAAGTGGCACTTCCTTCCTCTACACACTCCAGACTATGCGTTGAACTGCTGCCTGGCAACCATCTGGACAGGGCCCAACTGTTGTGACTGTGTGTGTGTGTGTGTGTGTGTGTGTGTGTGTGTGTTGTTTAAGTGTACATGTGTGTGGCCAGGATAACCTCAGTGTGGGATTGCCACTGATGTTTGGCGCGAGCCTGCGTTAATGACAGACTCTTTGACGGCCATAAATTCTCAGCGTGTACATTATTGTCAGGTATGGGCTGTGTTCGGCTATTGTACACGTGGGCGTGTACCGTGCGTCCTTGTGTGTGTTTGTGTGTGTGTGTGTGTGTGTGTCTGAATTCAACTCCACTCTTGTTAGGAGATTCCACACCACATTATTGGGTTGTCTTGGTGATGGTATGGCTTCATTCCCAGACTGGATCCCAAGGGATTAAAATAAAAGAAAAACTGAATGATCAGTCATCAGTTAACTTGCTCAACAAGAGTGACACTTCCACTGTCCAAAGCTGAGATTAATTGAAGAAAGTTACTACATTAAAAATGCATATTTAAGAAATATCAAAGGCGTACATAAATTAACAGAAATAGAATATTTTTGGCTTAGTTAAGTTAGTAAAATATTTATGGCCCTTGCCTGTCCATTGAAATTTGTGTTTTGCATTTATAACTAGATTTGATGACATGAATAATGAACTCCCACCAAATCTGGGCATTTTTAGTGGAGATTTTTTTTCACCGCTGCTTCTATTGTTACTGTCTTTTCCCCTCCTTCTAATCAACCCCTGATATCAGTTTAATAATGATTACAAGAGAAAAGGGCTCCTGGAGGAAGTCCAAGCTGCTGCCTTGGTGACGGCTGGGGAAGCCACGGCATCGGGCCGAAGGTGATGCATCATGGTCATCCTCACAGGGAGGCGGCGGTGGGGCACAAGTAAACACTCTTAAATCATCATCGTGGGACAGATGGGGGTTGTCACATGACCCCCCCCTCACCCCACCCACCCCACCCTACCCACCTCCACCATCCCTTCTGCCTCTCCCCTCAACACACACTATCAACGGTCGGGGCAAAGAGAGAAAATCTGACAGAGTCCAGACAGCGTTTGTGCAACAATCTGTAAATAAGTTCAGATTTTTCTCCTTTGTTTGTCTTGAATTAGACAAACGACTGACACGGGGCACAATACAATGAGATCACGTGGGAAGTGTGAATCTTTACATGAGCCAGACAGGATTATGACAGAGAATTACAGTGAGAAGTTTTCATGGTAACACTTTTTTGTCAAGTCATTCTTCATCTGTGGGTGGTAACAGTTATAGTACAGTGACTGCATATGGACAGCAATTGTAATATCAACCATAAACTACTCTAGGTGGCCTTTTTAAAAACATTTTTTTATTCAGCTTGAATATTTCAGAATAAAAGACTCTGCATTCCAGGTTATATCAATTTCAACAGTCACAATGTCCCTATTAATTCTGTGCTAAGGAGGTCCTCATGCTTGCTAGTTGAGCTTGTCTGGACAGGCAGCTTTGCATTTTAGAGAACACCATATCCGTGTAAAACAAGAATCACATAAATAAATGCATGACACTCTTAACTGCACAGGAGGTCTTTAGCATCATGTTGTTGCTCTCCCACAGAGATTTAACACACCATATGATCTTCGTGCTTTTAAGTCACTTTGCAGCGACACAGAGCCACGCAGACAAGAGAAACAACAGATAAATATTTTTCAAGGTGAGCACTGAAAATACAGCACATTTTCTAAAATAAGACCAGAAAACAAGAGCATAGAAAGCAGATTGTAGTGCTCTTTTTGAAAATATGAAAGACAGAAGAAGAGAGACTGCGCCCCTTGATAATAAACAGCAAGTTTATGCTAAAAAGAAAAAGAAGGTCCCTACCCCCTCCTCCCTCACAGCCTTGTCTTTGCGCTTTCTGCTAACACACGCACACACACTCACGCACACACTCGCTCACAAACACACACTCCTCCCTTAGCCTATATAAGCAGACAGCAACTGAGCTGACCCCCTCCACCCTGCATACTCTCCTTTATTAAACACACAAAAGCTTCCTTTGCAGCTTTAAAATACATTTGGATATTTTTTTGTTGGTTTCAAAGTAAAACTTCAAGTAAAAGAGGATCTCTTTTGCACGGACAGAGTGAGCAATGTGAGCAGAAAGCCCCGCATTGTAGAGAGAAAGGGCTGAGCAGTGCAGGGAGCTGCTGCTTCCCATCCCCCACATTCACATAGCAAAGTTCTGCTGCTTTTGCAAGCGGTGATGCTGCCTTCACGTGCTGCACCCGAGGCTCGTGAACACACAGTGTCGCAGCATTCAAGTGCTCTCTGGGTTGGAAATATTTAACTTTGTGCTGTTGTAAAAGTGTCCATTTGTTTTCTCAACTTGCTGTTTATTTTTTTTAGATCTCAAGGCGACTTCACAGAGAAAAAAAAATCAAAATAAATGTCAGACATGTCTATTTGATCATGCAAAAATGTACATTTTTGCTTGTTATGCACATTACCTCTTGATATAAAACAATACGTATGAAACTTTGTCTCACTTGTCAAAAAAAAATAGGCTGTGGGTATATAAAAGCAGAATATATTTCATATTAGTATATAATTATTATATTTTCACATTGCTGTCAATATTCTCACACTTTTCTCTTAAAATGTCCTTGTGTTGAACATGATACTGTTTTTCTAAATACTATAACAATCTATGTGTGTTTTCTATTTGTAGATAATGTCACCATAGCCTTAAATCTTACCTTTCATCCTACATGAATGTGTTTTGCTTATGTTTTCTTGTGTATTTATGAGACAATTTTCTCTCCAACCACACTCTTCAGTACACTGCATGTCGGCAACTAAGATAACTTGACATTTTAGACTTTCTCTTCACGTGTAATTGTATAATTTTACTATGTGGGAGTCGTTCGTGTCTGACTCGGGGAGTGAAAGTGGGGAATTTCCGACAGCGCGCGAAGGCAGCACGAAAGCTGCTGCTGCTAGGAGAGCGCGAGGCAGGCAGGCAGAGAGCACGAAGAAAGGGGGTGGGGAGAGAGAGAGTGGTGGAGAGACATAGGGTGTCTGTTCCTATTAATTGTATAGGGCGACTTTATATGCTTTCTCCAAAATCTCTTCTCGTTGTCGCGTGTGTTGGCGTGAGATTTGACTTTAAACCGACAACATGTGATGTGTTGAATTTCAGTGGCCTTACACTGTCACTTTTCCACCACCACTGTTTCTCTTTTTGTATCTTCACTTCCTGCTCTGTGACTGGCTCAGTCCATCCCCCATCCTTCTTCATTTTCTGTCCTCTCTCTCTCTCTCTCTCTCACACACACACACAAACACACACAAACTACACAGACATGCACAGGTTGTAATTTCATGCTTTCCTCTACTTTCCTCCGCTGTACTCTCATTTGCTGTTGTTGTCCACACACACACACACACACACACACACACACACACACACACACATGGAAGCAGTATGGAGGCAACCACTTCCACCCATTAGCCCACTCTAACAGAAGATGACACTGTAGCCTATTTTGTTCCACTCCTTTAACGAGCTAATAAGATAAAGTGCACAAATTAATGCAACAAAGAGGAACACAGCTCATGCATGAGGCAATTTTTTTTAATTCAGAATGGTTGAATAGTTATGGCTGACTTCAAGGAGGAACAGTATGGTAAAGGAAGGGACGTTTGTGATTGTTTAAAACCCTAGACACAAAGTCTGTGGCATTTAGCAGCGTTAGACAGAAGCTATGTATGTGAAAGCTTATGGCTATTTAAAACACATTTGAACATAAGTTGAATATGTCAGACTGCCTTTGGTCATTGTTGCGGTCAGGGATGTATGCCCACTGAAATTATATTGGGGCAGACATAGCTATTTAGCTTTTAAACATCCTTAGTTAATACCATAGCAAATAATATGTAGCATAAATTACTGAACTGTGTAGGTCTTTCTAGGTCTCTATGAAATAATGTAACTTATATGCAGAATATTTTGAAAAAAAAAAAAAAAAAGCCCATTTATGTGTGACTTCATTAGCATAAGCTTTACATCTGTATGCACTTAATGAGTCTCATAATGACCGGTACTTTATGCTAACAAACAGTTGCTTTTCGTACACGATGACATTTTTTTAATGCACGAGCTCAGTTTAGAAGAGCATTAGACGTTTTTAATAACGGCTCTTCTTGTGGTAGAAACAATGTTGTTATTAGACAGTCAGGGCAGTCCGGATCCAGTTTTCACTGTGGATTCCGTGCCGAGTTTTTATTTTCTCACGACAGGTCGGTAAGATGGCTGTGTCTCGCGGAGCCTCGTGCTGGTTTGGTTGATTTCTAGCTCGCGCTCTCGTTCTGTAACAGAAGCCCCCCCTCCAACACACACACACTCACTTGTGTCGGTGAAATTCATTTCCCTGGCTCTGTATTTATATATTTTTTCTTTCACAAACTTTCCCCCTCTCTGTTTTAACTTTAAACGGAGTCGCAGTGGATTACCGGATACCGGTCCGGGCGGAGGGCAAAGGGGGGAATGAACCGGGACAACGGGTACGTTGTTATAAATATAATTGTATTTATATTCAATGGTTATTCGGAGTTTGATTGTGAGTGAGTCGCCGTGCTGAGAGAGAGAGGTAGAGAAAGAGTGGGGGAGAGAGAGAGAGGGATATCATGGCCGCTCAGGTCGCCAGCGTCGCCACTCTCAACACTAGCCCGCCATCCGAACTCAAAAAGCCGGATCGGGACCCACAGGAGGAGTCGGTACCGGGAGAGAAACAACATGAAAATAAGGAACCGGGACCTGACGGCGGATCTCCTGGTCAGAAGGAGCTGCAGGACGGGACCGATGCTGGAAATGCTGGGGGAGGAGGGGATTCTGACATGAAGAACGGCAACGGGAATTTGCCCAGGGTAAATAATAATAGCAGTAATCAGAATGATACAGGCGGGCCCGAAGGGAATAACCATCCCGGGATGGGACACCACCACCCGGGCCCCTTTCCTCCACCTCCTTACGGTTACAACCAGCACTACAGCCGGGCCCCTTTTCATCAACATGGCGGACAACAAAGCCCTGGCATGGCAGCTGCATCGGGGCCGGGCATGATGGACCCTTACCCCCCTAATTCACACGAACACGGCTACCCCAACCATTATAACAACTACAGCCCCTTCCAGAACAGGACTTCTTATCAGGGCCAAGGATACGGGGCCATGAATTCCCCGCGTAACAACCAGCCTCCGGCGGCTGGGGGGCAGCCAGGCAAGCAACAGCCAGCAGGAGGAACCACAGCTATGGCTGCCTCTTATAATAATCAAAGGTATAACATGGGAAACCAACAACCTACGTCTACGCCAACTTTAAATCAGCTTTTGACATCCCCCAGCTCTGCCAGGAGCTACCCGAATTACCCCCAAGGAGACTATAACAATCAGGAAGGGGCCAACAAGGGACCAGGAGACATGGGCAGCAGTCAGTATGGTGGGGTCCATCCGGGTTGGCAACAAAGGACCCACCACCCGCCTCCCATGAGCCCGGGAAACACTGGACAGCCTCCAAACAGAAATCAGGTAAACTTCACACACTGCACTGACACACTTTGACTGAGTTAAAGTCACTCAGCAGCTCAGAAAACGCACTGTAGAGTTGCATATTGCATTGGCCCAGCCATTGTCTATGTAGCAAGAGCTATAAAATGGCTGCCTCTCTCTTTCTCCCAATACCACCCCCTGCAATAGTGTTTAGACAGAGAAAGAAGCCTCATATTCCGTTAGAAACAACTTTCCGAGTTGCGGGTATTAGTGTGGTGTCCCTGCTTGGTACAGGGCAAGAGTTTGACTAAGTAGAGCAAGAGTTTGTCAGGAGAAAGTGTGTGTGTGTGCAGAGGGAGATAAGGTGATATTTCTTCGCAGTGCTCCTTCACCCTCATTGTAGATTTAACTGCTGTAACCTCTTGTTATTTCTGCGAGAATCCGCGGTGAAATAGCTTCTTTTTTTTTTTTATTTTTATTTTTTTTATTATCAGCGTTGTGTGCTTTCCCCCCACCGGTGCTATCAAAAGTTGTGTCAATGGCTGTCAAGGCGATAATAAACAAGATGCAAATGACAGCGATTGCCGTTAAATAACATTTGCATAATCATTAAGAAAAGACCCCTCTGTCGGTTTTAAAAAAGCGGCTGCACGGCGAAAACGGAGACGTGTGTCTCACAGTCCAGTGAATAGCGACAATTACATCCACTAAGTGTTTACTCGGATCAAAGTGTGATTGTGACCGCGATTGATTCATCTTGACGGAGGGTTTCATTCATTGTGGCTCGGTTCGACTCCGTTCGCCTTTTTTTTTTTTCCCCCCTGCTTTTTTTGCGTCTTTCTTCCCATGTGCCGCTTTTGTAAACACGGCCCCGCAGGTTGGAGTTGGCAAAGTGCAGATTGCCTTTGCTTTGGGATTTGAATTATGGAGGTAAAAATCCTGCTGTCAGAGCCAAGAGACAGTTGGTCTTAGGTTGACATGCGAGCCGAGATCTGATTGGCTCCCCCATCCCTCTGCTCTCGGCCATTTATAATTGCATCTAATGGAAGGCTGCAGAAAAACAGCCCCCTCTGCCCAGTTATGTGTTCCTCCACCGTATCAAGACAACATAGTCCCATTGTTTTTTTCCTTTATTTTAATCCATTTTGAACACAATTGTATACATTTGTGTAGTCTTTAAATATCTTTATATTTTTGTGTGCATATAAATATATCTGAATATTCCCCCCTTCATATCGAGAGAAATATACACCAGAAACCACAATATTAATTTCAGAATAAAAACTTATTCACTGGTTGTATTATTGTAAGCATTTTTATGAACATATTCTATTCAATTCCTCCCACTGCAGTAATTTGCATGATCACTGTTCTCATGTAGTCTCACCATTGTTTTTATTTGTTTGATTCAACGTGAAGCTCACATGTGCTGAGTCACATCACCACTGTCATTTTTGGCTGTTGACCTCACACATGCACCTGAAGTTTTTATGTTTTATTTTTTATTTTTTTTTAAAGGTACACTGTGTGCACTGCTCATTCAAGTCGGCTGACTCTGGTACAGCAGATAGAGTAGGTGTGGTCATGTAGCCCCATTGTACAAGTGTGTTTTCCACTGTTTCCAGATCAGGAGTTGAGGACACTCGTGTGCCTGAACATCTCGTGGCTACGTGAGACAGTCAGACTGGCTGCAGTTGTGTTTACAAGCAACCAAGGTGTCAGCCAAGTGTCACAGCTTTTTTTTTTAATTTTTTTTTTTTTTGCATCAGGTTTGCAATAGTCTTAATTCACTTCCACATGCAGAGAGTGTAACCATGTGAGCAGTGCTTACCTACATCTCTCTCCTCAGTGATAACAGCCACACGTGTTGTGATTTTTACTCTACAATTACGTGTCATAGGCAACGAAGGTGAAATGTGCAGCTCTGCCTTTTGAAGCGAAGGACTATTTTTATAATTTAAATACCTACGAGTATGTGAAGGATGGCTCAGTTGCAACAAGTCCTCAAACTTAAACGATCATATTGGTTGTTTTGTCCCTTACCCTCTGATACGACCTATACTAACTCCTGAGTTAGTGCCTCTGTGGTGCCACAAATAATTAGGATATATGATTTCTTTTAGGAAACACACTCTTGACACATTGAACCATAGAGGAGATTTCTCTGACTTCTTCTGCTCACAGTGTTTCGTATATATTTTCTCTGAACATTCAAATAATGTCTTTTTTTTGGGAAACTTTTCTTGATGGATCTATTAATCAAATCAGAAAAGGTTTTGCCGAATGTTTGTTGATATATTAGTTTATTTCTACAAGTAGATAGACATATTGTGTTTTACCACAGGTTGGTCATTAAGGATAGACTGTTCATCTACAGAAGCGTTACCCCACTTGTTGCTGTAAACTTTAAGGTGCCAGTTTTTCCACATATTTTGACGGATGCTTTCGCTGCATTTCAGACAAATTAATGGCTGCAAAAGGGTTTGTTTCTAAATATTTTAACCCAAATTCCCAGATATTCTGCTAACCTCAGCAGCTGCACACGATATCGACAACCTGGCTGATCTGTGTTGCTTTATTAAAATAAATTAAAAATACATGAAAAGGAAGAGAAGTGTCATGCTGATGAGTCCCATCTTTCTCTGAGGTGCTGTTTAGAGTTTGGATTTCCCTTTTTAGTTTCTTTTTGTCACAGTGAGATAGTGTCCACCCCCAAGGCCAGCTTTAAGTTTTGGCAAACAGGGTGAATTGACAGTTAGCGCGGATGTGGAGATGCTTTTCTTAGCCGATGCTCTACTTTCACATTTTGGCAATTAGGACAAAATTTTTCATTGTTTGTAGTAAAATGTTTTGTCCAGCTGTTAATGCTGGACAGCGGCCATATTTATGACACTAAATATTAGAAGTCATGTTCTTCTTCAAATGGAATTCACTGTCATTCATTGATATGACATTGCATATGTATATGTTAAATGATCCAATCTTTAATTATATATTTTAATCATATTTCTTTTTGTTCATCACTTATTCTCAATAGAAATTAGTTTGGCAAAGGTTGAGGCATTTGCTTCCAGAGCATCTGGATCGCACGTACACAGTTAACTGTTAACCGTTTGATCTGGTGGATGTGGACCCGTCTCAGTAACACTCATCCCATTGAATTGGCTCTGTCATCATGAGCTCTGTGTAGTTTTAATCTTTTAAGTCAATTTCTGGCTGTGTTGCGGTCAAAACAAAGAGAGAAACTACAGTTTGTATTCCAGATGTCAAATCAGAGTTATGAACTTGGAGTAAACGCCTCATCTTTGCTGTAATAGCTAAAGAGATCGTTGTGCGAAGGAATGATCTGTCACTTTTCTTGAGTTTATATGGGGGTAATGATCGTGGGTGACAGATTATGTTGACAGTGCCGTGTTGCCATTAAAGCAGCCTTACGGAAGTTAAGGTGAAGATGTCGTTGTGACCTGAGTAGTTTGTATTGAGCTTTGTGTTCATATCTGTGAAACCATATCCACTCTTGGCACCTTTTCATTACTAGATTTCCCTCCATTCAGGTTTTCAGTATGAATTAATGTGCGTTAATAGCAGTTCTTTGCTAGAGAAGCCGCCAAGCCTCATTGTACAAGTGGAAGGGGGAGTGTCCGGCAAGGTAATTGATTTGAATTTTGTTGTTAAGCTTGCTTAGAGGTGGCAGAAAGTTTATTTTTGCAGAAGGCAAAAGCACTGTAACTGGAGCTTTGACAGGAGTTTGTTTTGGTGTCAGTGGTGCAGGTGCAGAGGACACATGAACTTCATGCATCTGATACCAGTCAAGGTGTCTGGAGGACAGGACCGCTCGCTCAGGGCAACTAGAGAGAGATGTGAGGTGAATAGTGTCCATAAACTGTTCTCATATCATGGCATTGAGACGTCACTCGAGGCCACCGCTGTGTGTGTGTGTGTGTGTGTGTGTGTGTGTGTGTATAGACAGTGTTTGGTCAGAGAACCTGTGAATGTGATGTTTGACTGCAGAGCTTGATGTGGACGCCAGTCAGACCAAAGTTCAGGAGGAGAGTTTTTCACAGGCTCCGCTCCCCAGAAGAGCTGTCCACGATAAGTGCTGTTGGCTGTATTTTAGCCGAGTTTATTAAATGCTTCAACTCTCCATTCATTAACAGCGGCATAATTGGCCTTTTTAATCGGCGGCTATATCTCCAGCAATGATTCAATGGATGAGTTTTATGGAGCCATTCACCTGCCTGGGGCCACCTGCTGAAGATGAATGAATGTGTCAATTGAGTGGTGGGCAAGGGCTAATATTATAGCCTTTCATCGCGCCTTGCACACAAACAAATACTCTGAAGAGGATTGTAGTGGGGATGTTTTGGATAGTACAACGACAGGTGTTTCCCACCAAACACATGGGAGCAAGTCATCAGGGATGCCCCCTTCTTGCCTCGGCTATGCAAGGTTGACTTCTCATTTTGAGTTGGAATTAAAACATAATCGAAGACACTTTGTAAATATTTCTTTTGAGAAAGTCCCACAACTGGAAAAAAAAAAAAACATAATGAAAAACACCAAACCAAAGGTGTTAAATTGACTGCTGCTAATGGATGCATGCACAGCTCTGGTGCTGATGTAGAAGGGGAGCCCCACTGCAAATTGGAAAGTAGCTGAAAAAATAAACAGTTTGGTGACAGCTTTATTGTGTCAGAAACGCTCAGAAGAAATGAAAGTGGAATATATTTAATATTTTAAAGAAGCAAATGTCTTTCCTGGCTTTGTGTTGTTATTCAAAAGTAAAACTAATTGAGGCATTAAACAGACCAATATCCAATCGTTTAGCACACTCGAGCTGTGCGCAGTGTGTCATCTGTTTTTATCTAAATTTTACTGGAGATCATCATAATGGGATTTTGGCAGTGAACTGAGAATCACTGTGGCAGAGGGGTCGTCCTTCCCGCTAAAGTTCGAGTTTAAAAGTCATCACCTTTCGTTTTCTGTTATGAGATTTGAAGTGATGACAAAGAAACAAGATCGACAGAAAATTAATTTCTCACTGTGGCCGCAGCTGATGATTATTTTCACTATCGATTAGTCTGCAGAATCTGATATTAATAATTTAGGTCAGAAAATAGCAAAACAAGCTCATTACAAGTTCCTAGACTCAGAGGTGATATTTTAAAATGAACCCAGTCCAGAACACAAAGATACTCAGTTTATTTAAGTTAAAGAGAAGCAGTAAATTATCACATTTGAGAAGATTTTCTTTTTACTTTTTCATGTCTATTGCCAAATGTTTTGTTAATCATTTAAAACAAAATACCAAAAAATAACTTTTTTAAACTTCTTAAAGGTCCCATATAGTATAAAGGTAGATGTTCATGTGTTGTTTGATTATAGATCAGGTCTAGGTTCTATATTGATACTGTGAAAGTATCAAAGCCTCAGTCCACAGAGAAAAGCTCACAGCCTGTATTCAGAAACTGAGCCTTAAAACCAGCTGTCAGGACTTCTGTAACTTTGTGATGTCAAAACAAAGCAGTCACCGCTCTCAAGTCATTTATGTATTTGGTTTAACTGAATGTTTATGTGAAATTTTCTCTATTTTTTTATTAGATTACTCAGAAAAGAGTGAGCCAATCAGAAGAGAGGCTCAGAACCAAATATGTTTTACTTCTTCTATTATTCTGGACTGTTCTTCAGACAAAACAATATATTTTAAAGCGCCACCTTTGAGTCTGGGAACTTGTAATATCATGAGTTTTTCACACATTGGTAGTCCAAACAATTAATCAGTTATTAGAGACAGAAATGGCAGATCTATCAATAATGAAAGTAACTCTTACAGCCCTAATTATGAGGACAACTCACATGTACTCACACTTGTGTTGTAAATGATAAACAGATTGTTTTTGATTCAAACTGTGAGTTAAAGATGGAGAAAAGTTATTATTGAAGGAGATGATGGCTGGTAAATTGGCAACTGATAATCCTGATGATTGATTATGATTCATTCATTTTTCAAGCCAAAATATTACTTCAGGAAGTGTACACTTCAAGCATCAACCTGCGCGAAATCACTAGAAAGTGTTAAACCGTTCTTTGACAGCTGACCCTTCGCTGCTTTGTGTACGGTTTCTATTCAGTAAACACAACACACATTTTCAAGAGCGCTTAAACGCAGCGACTCCCAGCTCCTGTTCAGGCTCTTCTGTGGTGGGGGTTGGCGCCGAGGAGAAGAGGAAGACCGAGCGTTCAAAAAGGAAGTTCACTCTCGGTTCTTTAGTCTGCACTGCTGAGTAATGATTCTCCACAGGCCACATGGACAGCATGCTGCCTCCCGGCAACTGTGTGTGTGTGTGTGTGTGTGTGTGAGAGAGAGAGAGAGCGAGAAAGAGAGAGCGAGCGAGAGAGAGAGAGAGAGAGAGACTGCATGGTGTGTGCCTATGAGGGAGAAACTGTGTCAGTGATACCCAGGGGAGGGGAGAGGGGGGTGGGGAGGTGGTGGTGGGGTGGTGGTGGTGTTTTGTGAATGATCTTCGTCTGCCCCTGACAGCTGTGTGTATTTGTGTATAAAGTGCGGCAGTTACTTGATGGTCTGTGTGTGTGTGTGTGTGTGTGTCTGTCTGCCGCTGCCTCAGGAGTCTCTCTGACCTGCTCTTACTCCACGTGTCACCAGCCATCCGTCTTTCTTTAGTAACATTGGCCTTTTTCATCCCACTGACAACCACAGAAAGCATCGCGTTTTCCAACTCCGTCTTTTTCCACAAGTTGCTGTTATGTGTGTGTGTGTGTTTTTTTTTTTTTTTTTCCCTCAGTAGCATCATCTTTAAGACCCCTCAATTATCCCTGCAAATTCTTAATATAGAACATAACAGAGAACATCCTCAAACTGTCGCAAGTGAGCCAACTAGTTTTCGATGATACAGTCGAAAATCTTTTTGTTTAATGACTCAAAAAGTTAATTTACATCCCTGATAGTGAAAATAAGTCTCAATAATTCCAGAGTTGCACGTTGAAAACAACTTCCTCCATGGACAAATGTCAGACTTGGGCTATTGCACGGGAGCACGCTGGAAATGTAAAGGTAATTCATTTCTTTTGACATTTACCTTCTAAAATGCTCCAGATTAGCATAGTAATATCCTTCTCGGAGCCTGTGTGAGACTACAGACTTCATTTACATGACGTATGGTGTGTGCCTTTAACGGAATAAAGTGGTTAACCTTTAAATGGGTGCAGTTGTTGATACTAGAAGGTAGAGAATGATGCTTCCTCTCAGCTCTCACACAACGCTCACCTTTGCTCTCTGCACAAAAAAAAAAAAAAAAAACAGAGAAGGCAAATGACTCGTATATAACGCAGAAAATAGGGAACATGAGGAACAGTTGGGTTTTCTCCTTTTATGTCTTTTGTGGAAGTCAATCATGACGTCTGTTATTGTGGATTCTGCCCCCTAGTCATAGCCTTGCTTTCTGTTTCGTCTAATGTGTTATGCACTATATCAGCCTCTGTTTGAAGCTAATAAAACCAAAGCTGTGGAGTAAACAGCAGAGGACGGTAAAAAACAAACGCCTGTGCAGGGGGATTGTTGTCTTAGCAAACCAGCGATGGATCAATACTCAAATCTTGAATCCAGTGTGTGCGCCTCATGTATTTATACCACACGAACAGGGAAGCGGTAACTAGAGCTGAAATGATTTGCCAATTACTCGGTTAAGTGATCGATATAAAATAAATCAATATTAACAACATTGACAACCATTTAAGTCATTTTAGGAATCAAAACAAACAATTGGCTGGTTCCAGCTTCTCAAATGTAAATATTTGCTCTTGAGCTGAAGCTAAATCAATAAGTCCAGTAGTTTATTGTCAAATAATGAATTGGCAACTATTGATCAGTATTTTGTTCCTGCTTCTCAAATGTGAATGATTTCTGGTTTCCCCTCTTTCTGATGTTAAATATCTTCATGTTGTGCAACACAATCAAGTTCAAATCAGGGCTGCAACTAATGAGTCTTTTCATCGTTGATTAACCTGCCAATAATTGTCACAATCAATACACTGATCGTTTAGCCAATATAAAATTTCCTGAAGCTGAACGTGGCGTCTTCACATGCTGCTTAGTTCAACCAAAAGTCCAAACACATTCATGTGCATTTTTTACTTGGAAAAATCAAAACAGCTGCTGATTAATTTCCTGTTGGTTTACAAAACAATCATTCTGCAAATAATTTCAGCCTTAATTTGAATGTGTAAATCTGGGCCAAGGGGAGTTGTGATTGACATTTTTGTCATTTAATGGGCCAATCTGTGAAGTGGGGAAATGATAATGAAAATAATCAGATGCAGCAGTAGATTTGTCAATCAAGTAGCAGTACCAGTAACAGTTCTGATAATTAATCATTAATCATTTTTTAAGCATAAAATTCACTTGTTTCTCTCGTTGGTAAAAATGTGAATATTTTGGTGGTTTTTCTTAGTCTTGTAGTAAATTCAATTCCCTCTGTGTTTTGGACTCACAGTTAGAGAAAACATGACATATGAACTTGTCAATTTGGGCTCGTGGAAATTGTGATGGACATTTTTCATTATTTCCTAACCGTGGATGCAAACTTGTCGCCTCTCGGCCAAAAAGTTGTTGTTTTGAATCCAGAGCAGGTCATTTGTGTGACTCGTGTAGATCCGATCGTGGAGGGGTGGATGTTAAAGAGAGAAAACAGCATGAGGGTGAATGGCAGGGACGGCGATCAGGTAAACTCGTTCTATCTTAAGTTTCATGTCGGCAAATAACAGTAACGTTAAGCTGACGAGCATCTGTCCGTCTGTCTGTCTGTCCGTCCGTGTCCACGGTTGTTTTCTGCGACGTTGCACCTGACATGAGAGTAAAATACATCTATATATCACGTTTTGATAAACACCAACGGGCAACAGTGTTCATAAAGTGCAGCTTGGAAAAGATAACCTCATCACAATGTGAGCACATATCCATGTGTGCGTGCACGAAATGCAACCTGTGCATTCTTTCCAGTAGCTCCTGTGGGGACCAGTCCACACAATATATGGTGCACATCATGTTAAAACAAGATGACGAGTATCTTGTGTCTCAGTTCAGGTTTAATTACAAATCTGGACTCATTCGAGATGGATTGACGATGATTATTGATTAAATATTGAATTTAAAAAGTTGATTAGCCCGGGCATACGGGGCAATATACATCTCTCAGTGAATAATAACGTCAAGTAATCAGCCAAGCGTTCGTGTAAATAGTATTTTTGATGGTTCCGGGGTCAGGCAGGAGGGCAGCAGCTGTAAAACACGCTCCCCACCCACACCAGCGACCCAGTGTTGGCATCTTTGTCACCCTCTTCACCCTTGAGTTTGCACAGTTTATAGCACAAATGATTAATTGATCAGCTGAGAAAATAATCGGCTAGTCAATCCTGACAATAATCATTAATTGCAGAGCTAAATTGAATTGAATCCGCCTTTTGGGTTTTAGACTGTTGGTTGGATGATATTTGAACATCACCTCGGCCTCTGGCGACTTGTGACGAGCAATTATTCACAATTTTCTGACAAATTTAAAGACTGAGAATTAATTAAGTTTAATTGACAGTGAGCGGAATAATTAGTTAGTAAGAAGTGTTCATCTACAGCTCTACAACACAGAACTATAACAGAGCTCTTACTCATTGTTACGGCTTGAGCATGAGTTTTACTTTCAAATGTTCCGTCCAAAATTAACTTTTGAGGAAAAAATAAAGTATATGTTCCAGTGCTTATTTTTATCTGGCCTAAATAATTAATGTGTTTTTTTTCCCCCCTCATAGAAACAGGCCAATGTTTACACAAGTTCAGATGCCTCCTCTCTCTGTCCAGCATTGTAGCAGGCGTCCAGTTAGCAGACTGTTTGATACGGAGCCATTGTTTTGTTTTGATTCGATCAGCTCGTGGAAAAAAAAAAAAAAAAAAAAAGAGCAGTCGCTGCTGGTCAGCAGGGACAAAGTTACACAGACAAAAACCAGACCAAAAAGCCTATTTAGTGTCATTGTTTCTGGCTTGTGCGGCAGGTGACAATGATTTATGCACCAAGGACACATTTGAACAGTATTTGCTGCCCAGCTGATGCTGAAGTTGAACTCTTGTTGTGATACTTTTTAAAGTGTGGATGTATGACTGTAGAGAAAGCAGTAACTGTTGTCGGCATGTTCCTCTCTCCTCCTGACGATTTGCATGTCCGTGCCGCAACGGTTTCAACAGTCCACTTCAGTCCTTGGCTCATTTGTTTTTGAGGCAGGGCCTGAAGCACGTGTGACCTGAAAGCTTTTATTTTGTCATCCATGTTGTTTAAATTAAGTGTTGACGGCGCAATATTCAGTTTAAAGGCCTAGTAGTTTATGTTTTTCTTCTGTTTTATCTGAAGTGTAGATCCATACGAAGATATATTTGTGGTTTTAAGAACCAGAAACCATCTCAGTGTAGTTTTACATCTCCTCTCTCAGGCTTCTCTCTGCAGCTCTAGTAACAACAGGTCGGTGAGCCAATCAGAAGAGAGGAGGCTCTGAGCCTCTCTTCTGATTGGCTGACTGTTTTCTGAGTGATCCAATAAAAATATAGCAGATTTCAGGTAAAAACACTCACAGAGAAACCAAATCCTGCAGTTGGATGGTGTTGTCCAGGTGGGTGGGGCTCAGGACATGAGGGGCCTGAGAGCAGTGACTGCTTTGTTGTGACATCACAAAGTTACAGAAGTCCTGACGGCTCGTTTTAAGGCTGAGTTTCTGAATACAGGCTGTGTGCATTTCTCTGTGGACTGAGCGCTGTGATACTTCACAGTATTAATACAGAACCTAGACCTGATCTAAAATCAAACAACACATGGACATATACCTTTAGACTGGATAGGTCCTTTTAAAAGACGAGTCTGTGTTTCAGATTATGACTGAGCATGTTTTCCTCTGGTTGTGTGTGCAGGGCAGTCGGCGCGACATCGGTGTCAGTGTTGTGACCCAGCCAGATCCTTAAGTGGCTGCGCCTCATTCAGTAGCCTGGGTATTTTTGGCGTAGTAGTGAGTGACACACTTATCGTAACGGGTCGTCCAGGGTGCCGATGGTCAGCGCGAATAAGCGTCCCTTTTCTCGGGCAGCGTGAGCCTCAGCGCCGTGATGCAACCCGATCAGTGTGTTTTTTCTGCCTCCAGCGCTGACGGAGGAGCCGCCGGCCGCTAACACATCAAGTGGCTTATCTCTGAACACAAACTGCTGTTTCTTCCCTGAGCGCTGCTGGTGAAGTGCTCATGTGACCTGAGAGCGCTGTCTCTCTGACACTGTAACCGCACTGTGGCCTTCAAATAAGCCACACTGGTGTGCATTATAGGATGTTGTTCGACCGTAACTGTAAACACAAAGTTAATGATCTCTTAAGCATTGCTGTGCAGCTATTTATTATATTCAATTCCATTTCAAAAATGTTCATGATTTGAATATCGCACAGAAGAGGAAGTCAAGCAGGGAAGATTTTATAAAGATTTTGACTGAGTTTTGTTGCCAAAACGATCCTGAATGTGAGAAACACAAACAAGTGTTTAAAACCTTTTATTCATGGAACAAAAAAGTCAAAGTAGACAAATGTTAAATGTTGCTTAAACACAAAACTTGTTTTCCCACACTTGAAAATGAGTATTTTATTTTTATTTTTTTTGCTGGCTTTTCAAAATTCATCACCTCGTTTCACCAGGAGTGTAGATGCTGTTTTTGTTGTGTCTGCAGGTGCATTATACATCACTCTGAGTTTATTATTGTGTCTCTGTTAAATGATGAACATCTGGTTTGCCGTCAACCGTTTTTTTTTTTTTTCCTGCCACAACGTACGCTCTGCCCGTCGGCCCCTGCTCTCAGCTCCCGGTCCAAACAACCCCCTCCTCCTCCTCCTCCCACTCGCCTCATCTCACTCCCGGGAATCAGCCACTGTCACTTGGAAATATAAGTTTGGCCCGACAGGTTGACAGCCGGTAGTCAGGGCGAATGTTCACTCTCTTGTAGCTCCAACTCCCAACATCACAGTGACAGGCCAGGCAGCAGCAGGCAGCCCTCTTTTTTTCTTTTTTCTTTTTTGGTTTTATTCATTTATTTATTTTTTTAAACTGGACGTGTCAGCAGCAGCTCTGATCTACCTAACAAGGGATTTGTCTTTCATAGAGACACTGGTCCTGTCGTCGCTGTGCTGAGATCAGTTAGCACCTTGCAGCTATGTTGTTGTCCACACAATAGCTCTCATGTGCTAATCACCAATGCCTAATAGGTACTAATCAGTTGAGTTTGAAAAAGTGAAGTGCAATACTTTCTGCCACTGCCAATACAGTTTAGAGGCGTTTTCTTTCGTCTTGTTACTGCTTGTCCATTTGGAAATTAATATAACATGTTTGTACAATTAGAAATAGGCTGTTTTATTTTGTTTAGCTGTTTAGCTCACAAGTGGTAAAAAATGCTGCCAAGTTTTTCACAACACGTTTAATTGCACAGATCTGTTTTTTTTTGAGTAAATGTATAGCTGCTCCCTTGGATTCTTGTATCATCATTAAAGTTAATTTAAAGTTAAAGTTAAACTATTGCACTTCCCTGAAGAGAGAGCGGGTGAAATTGACGCAGAGGAGGTCGAGACGTTCTGACTTCTGGCCTCTGATATGGGTCAAGCTCCGAAAAACGTTGAATCCTACACTTCCTATAATTCAGGCAATGACGTCTCCTCATGAAACCCTCACTTGCCTTTTTGAGTTTCACACCTCCGGTTTGTAAATAGGGCTGTGTTTATGAACTGAAGTTTCAGGTCCAGTTCAAGATAACCTTGATGACATCATTAAGGTTATTTCGAAAGCTTTATACTGAACTCATGTGTAAGCGTCTTTAACCTGCGTTGTGTACTCATACTCTCAGAAGGAGAAGTGTGACTTACTCAAATGACCACATGATGCGAGTATAAAAGGACCTTTTTTTTCTGGAACTTTCAACAGTATCTCACTGTCTTCCTGGAAGAGAGTTAATCATAATGTGAGCTAAGCACGAAAAATGGTGACAACAAACTAAAGCGTGAGATGTGGTTCAAAGCTCTGAAAAAACTTTATTTCCTCCTCTGGTTCCTTTTTCTGTGAATAATTAAGGGGTTTTTTTTGCGATTTGTCCACGCATTGATAATAACCATTGTATTTAAAAAATGAAATATTATTTATATGTTAATAATACATATATGATAATATGAGGGTGGCAGATGGCAGGCCTTTTGTTTGTCACTTCATCTGGTTGCCTTTTTACTCTGCATTAAGTATTAATTAATTGTTCGTTTTGGACAGTTATGGTTACAGACTCTTTCTCCACCTCCCTACACTTGTATTTGAGTCTAATTAATTTATCAAAAAAGAGACAAAACAATAAACAAAAGTTAAAGCGGCGTTTGACTGCAGCATTTTTCTATAGATATCACAATAATATTGCTCTTGTGAATTCTTTTGTAGTGAAAATCTGATATCCTGACAGCCCCTCGTTGAATTGTGAGTGTAAAGTCGAAGCTGTTGAAAGAATCCACAAGCCTGTGAAAAGTTTCTTAAATTCTTCTGCTATCAAACAAAATTTTAACAGACCTGCGAAAATCTCTTGATATATTTGGCGTCTGCTTTTCTCCGGGAACAGTGTACCCAGAAATACAACAGTGTTTTCCTTTAACTCCTTTAAAATCAGCCCTAATTCTTGCAGGTACAGAGTCGTGTTTTTATCTCCCGTCTGTTTGTTGCTGTTGTTTCTGTCGCTCTCATTAACAGCCATAGAAAAGCTTTGTATCTTCCCTCCTCTCTCTGTCTCTCTCTGAGACGCGAATGCTGACTTTGTCATCAGAGTGTGCGAGTTCCCCACGTCTTCCCTCTCCTCCCTGAACATCTTTTGAATTCCTTGGAACAGCTGGGTGAACATCTGGGTGAGTAGGGTGCTGCTTGCCTCTGCTCGGTGTAGATAGCACCAGCAGGCGCAGGCTGCCGCTCCCCTCTACCCAACCCCAGCTCCTCCTTGCTTTTATCCAGAGTCATGCAGCGGTCATGTCCAGGGTGGAACTTCTCAGGTTGATGCAGAGGGAAGGCAGACTAATTGCTTAATTGAGAACATGGCCTTTTTGGAGTTATTTTTCCCCTAGCTTCGTGTTTACTCTAAACTCTCAGGTTCTGGATCCTTCCTTAACTATTTGCTCAAAGCAAGTCGGCTGTATTTAGCGCTTCCTTAAAAGCTCATTTTTAACAAGGAGTCTGAATTGTTTTGATGCTTTGTGACTGCGGTAACATACCACGCTGCTCCTGTTGCTGAGACTCTGCTCTGTGTGTGTGTGTGTGTGTGTGTGTGTTTGTGTGTGTTTTGGTTTGGTTTGGTTATTATTTATGAGGAAGATTTTTGTTTTTGTTTCTAATAAGGTTGCACAGTGTCAAAATGTGAACAGTCCGTTTTGATATCATTGATTTTAAAGGGTAACACTGCAGCCTTGTTGTGGTCTTGGTCATTACTTATGTAGAAGTTGGTTAAAATAACTGGTCAGTGTATTTTTTGCACACACTTCCTGTTAGAGCTGGGTGACGATTGTAAAATTGTAAAACTAGCGCTGCTGTGATTCTGATATCTGAGTCCTGCCGCCAAAACAATACCCGCTTTGTTTTTTTTTTTTCCACTTTAAGAGACATAAATGTTTATTATAAATCAATATGAAATGTTCAAACATTTGAATGAACATAAGTTAAATTCAAAAATTCAGTTTAACTCAAACATCTGTGCAAGAACCTTTTCTGAAATAAAATTTGGTCCCAAAATTGGCAGAAATTGTAATTGAAATCAGGAACTATCTGATCAAGGAATAAGTGAAGGAGAGAACTACAGCTGTCGATCAATAGAAAATTTGATAATTGACATTGTCACGTCTTTAATTGGCAACTGACAACTGAATATTTTTGTTGTTTTGGACTGTTCGAAGTAATTTTTCGCTTTGTATCTTTCTTGTTCACATTTTCTCACATGTGATTTTTCTGTGGTTCTTTGAACAAACATTTAAATGATTAATCAAGAAAATTATCAGCAGATTAATTGATAATGTAGCCTGAAATAGTACAAACCTCATCAGATATCTGATGCCAGCTTTCGGTACCTGACGGTTTTTTTCAAGACTGTGTGATACAAACTACAGATACATTGTGGTTGGTATGAAAAGAGCAGTGAGGTTGAATACGTAACTCCTAGCTCCTGTCTTTTCTGTCTGTACTTTTTAATTTAAAGTGAGTCCACTTTATTTTAAAGTGAGTGTAGAGAAGCTTTGCCAGCGCGACTCCTCATCCAGCCGGGAAACATCAGAGGAGAAAGTGAATGGGTAAAACTGTCCCTTGTCCTGGGGCAAACTACTTAACCCTTCACTTGTGCAATGGATATATTCAAAGCTTAAACAGACAGTGAAAGACTGGTCATACTGGGCATGTCCCACTGTGAACGTGGGTAAGGGCTTTACTGTGAGGTGAGCTTTTAAGCGCACAGATTCACAATCTCACCCCTGAAATTGACAGAGTGTACGGTATCCTGTTACTCGCCGTACGAGGGTGGCCGCGGCCGGCGTGTGTTGGTGCTGGTGCGTTGCGTTGCGTGTCGAAGGGCTTTACCGCAGAACAATGGTGTGTGTGCTGAGCCGAGGCCATGTGGCCGTGTGGCGGATTAAATTAGCAGCAGTTGTTTGTCGTCTGTGTCGTCCCCCCCCCCCGGTCCATCTGCTCCGCTCCGGCCCCGTAGACTCCAGCTCTGCTCTCAGGCGCTGCTCCAGACCCCTCCCCTCCCCTTCCATCCCACCCCACCCTCCCCAACCTCTTACAAATCCCCTTCCCCATGTCTAACACACACACACACACACAGTTTTTGAATAGTTGCAATATCCACCAGCAGCCCAGTCATGACACAATATACTCAGTGCAACCTCTTCTGCCAAGAGTGCTCTGGCTTTCTCTTATGCAGATTAGCCATGTGCTAATTGTGATTATTTATTTATTTTTTTATGGAAGACAGAGAAAAAGGGGAGGGGAGGAGTTTCCTCAGAGTTTGATTTGATGACTGAGCTGAAAGAAAAGAGAGTGCTGTGCTGGGAGTTGTGTTCCCATCCTCTGTGTGTGTGTGTGTGTGTGTGTGTGTTTAGCTAGATGTGGAAACTTTCTTATAAACCTTTTAAAGATTTTAGCAAAAGGCCAGTTGGCCCTGAACTGACTGACTAGAGGTTTTTAATAGATGTTGACGAGTGTGTTTATAGTGCTATCCTTGGTTTGAAGGATAAATTAGTCTCTATCAAACATCTGATCTGAGTCATAAAGCTGTTTCATACTTAAAATGATTGAGTAAACACTGAATACTCCTTCTATTTATTCATAATTTGCTTAATATTTCATGCATGGATAAAATAAGAAAACGGTTACGGGTTATCAACATTTTACAACCTGAATCATCCATCAGTCACATAGCGATCAAACATGCCGACGACCTTTTTGGATCAAAAATCTTTTCCCTTTCACCTCAGACGGTTTCACAAACAAGCGAGTGGGCTGCTGTTGCTGTGAAGCTTTTTAATCTTTGTGGTTCAGGGAATTTCCCCTACACATCGTTACCTACTACGTGTTTTAATCATATAAATTTTTGTAAGGATTATTCATATTCCACAAATATTTACTTTTGATTTAGAGTTAAGAACGGCTGCAGAAGAATATTGCTGCATTATTTTTATTTTTATTTTTGCAATATACATGAATGACAATTTAGCGATAGCTTCTGCTGCTACTGACATTTTTGTTCCACATCACATATATAAAATATCAGACTATTGGTAAATAAAACATGTAATTATTTTCTGATACTTGATTACTCATGTATAATCAGCTTTATGTTGCTTTTGCTTAACTGCGGCCACAAGCGGTAATAAAATAATGGAAAATGCAAAAACAAAAAGAGTAACTAAACTATTTCAATAATGTTATTTACGCAGCAACATTTGCTAGTATTAGCCACTGTAAGCTACAAACTAAACCAAGTAAAGCAACTGAACTGAGTTGCCTATGAATTCAGCTTTTTGTCAGTGTCAAGTGTCACTTTAAATTTGAATGGAAAGTCCACAAGATACTTGTTAGCTTGTTGTGTTGTTGCGCGCTAAAACCGATCAGTCGCACTGGGAATTACTGTGATTGGTTATTTCAAGGCAGCACAACCAGCAGCAACTAAAACGACATGTTATTTATCAGACTTTCTCCTAAATGAGTCAGGAAAATCAAACTTTGCTTGTTTTTGTCTTCTGTTAAGCAGTGAAACAGCTTGCGTGATGCATCATTATGGGCCTATTATGGCATTATGACTACATGGACATGTGGACACTGTGCTGTTGATCCTCAGATGAAGTTTTGTTGTGACTGGAGAAAGATTAAAATGATTAGTCATAAGAAAGTAAGATATTTTCAACCCTTTACTCGTACAATCAAACTCCACAGCCTAAATTTAGCAGCATGTGGCAGCTGTCAGGTCGTTGTGTCAGACCTTGATCGTAGTCATTTGTGTTTCAAAGCACAAGGACTCAGACATGCACTCGGTTTCAGAAGCTGAATGCCTTATCGTCTTCCCACTGTGTCTGTATTGCCCTCCCACCACTGACATTTTCCTCTGTTACGTCAGAAACCAATCACTTCCTGTCCGGGACCTTGAGCACTGAACGAGCTGATTTCCAATCCAACAAATGACAAATGTTGAACCATCTTCATGTAGTAAATTTAAATGAATCTTGAATAGAATAATATTGACATAATCCTACTTTGAATCATATTTTTTGTTGCTTTTTGAACTCTCAACTCTGACTGTATAAACGTGGGAAAATTGATTCAGACGCTCTTTGCTTAACAACAGCAGCAGCAGTGCTCCAGCATTGGCATCGCCCCTCTTAAGAGCCACTCACTCTATAACTAGGAGAAAGAGAAGCAGAGCCTTCTATAGCTGTCCCTGACCTCTACAGACGAGATGCTGCAGAGATTGTTTAGTGTCTTTTTAAAACACACTCGCTCACAGAGGCCTCGGCTGAAGCTCTCCGAGATGTTGGAGGATGTGTAATGGTGTGTCAGATGTGAACAACTTAAGCAATACGAGGAAAATGCTGGTAAACAGATCAATGAAGGCCCAGGCAGCAGACTGGCCACAGCTGTCTCCCAGCCTGCAGCACACAGATGTGTTAACATGATTGAATGAGGTGCTGGAGTAAAAAAATAAATAAATAAATAAAAAGACTTCTTGACCACATCACATACTTTTAAAAGCATTATGATCACATAATATTGAGCAGCGTTTAGACCGGAGTCACGTTCATTTGTTGTGAACATATTGGCATTTTATTTATCATACTGAATTTACTCCACAGTTATGCCTTAAAGGATCATTCTGGTTTATTACACCTACTTACTAATGACTTTGTTGTGTTCTCGCTTAATTGATTAATCATCTTATAAAGTCAAGTGTAGAGAATTAAAAAAAAAAAAAAAAAATCCATCCCTGCTTTCCAAGGTGACATCTACATAAGTTTTAACAAAATATTAAATTTACTTATTATATTAAAGAGAGAAAAAGCGGGAAATATTCATAAGAGACTTTGAAAACAGCATGAAACATGACTTAAACTTAAATAGTTTATTTTCTGTTGATTGACTAATCAATTAAGTAACTGATCGTTACAGCTCTGATGTTTTTGTTACCAGTAGGATTGGTATGATGGCCGTAAGTATAGAAATGGTCCTAAACCAGAAGGTATTCAATCTAAAAGAATTATATAAAACAAATATTTACAATTTGCTTGAATACTGATTTTTAATAGATGATTACATTTATTAAAGGTCCCGTATTTTAGACTTTTCCTGTGTTTTATGTGAAGTGAAGATTTCAGGTAAAACACTGGATGGTGGGTCCAGGTGGGCGGGGCTTGGGGCATGGCTGAGAGCGGTGGCTGCTTTGTTGTGACATCACCAAGATCAGGAAGTCCTGACGGCTGGTTTTAAGGCTCAGTTTCTGAATACAGGCTGTGTGCATTTCTCTGTGGACTGAGGCTTTGATACTTTAACAGCATTAATATAGAACCTAAACCTGCTTTATAACCAAAAAAGAGACATGGATCTACTTTTATACAATATGGGACCTTTAAAGTAGCCTCCTGTCTAGTTGCTGATTGTTCAGGTCAGTAAGAAAATAAGATTGAAGCTTTGAGTTATCTTGTAAGGATTTGTTAATCCACCTAGAAGAAAGTTAGTTCGAGTCCTCTAAATGTCTAAATTAATTCTTCCCCAGTTTTTCATCCTTGTTTTAAAATAAAAAATGACCTCCTTCAGTGAAAACTGGTGCAAAATATCAGGATCTCATTTAGTAAATATTTGCACAAAAAATGATCAGTGGCTTTAGTTCAATTATGTGATTGCTGTAACGCACACATTGTACACATTAGTCCAACACTTGTCTACACAGTGCACACTTATCGTTGCTATCTGATCACCTGACCACAAATGACCACTATCTCCATCTTTTAGAGTGGTTGTTAAATGAGACATGAGAGCGAGATGAGTGGTTGTTTTGGAAACGTCAGCACTGATTCTCCACGTGGCTCTGGGAGCCCCGGTCGTAGTCGAGCTGTACTTTTCCAGCTGAGCCGGGGGGCCTGAGCTCTGTCGGGCTCCTCGGCCGCTACACGAGCCGGTGTAGAAATATTCTCACTCCCGGCGAAGTATCGACTGAAATCGGCGAGGAAAAAGGTTGATTGTTTTATGGCTCGGTCATCTCATGTGAATTTTGTCTAAATGAGAAAAAGGATTTTACCTTTTAGTGCTGCTGCTTTGTAGTTTGTTAGCATACCAGTCATTTTTCATGAGGATTGAAGGATGTTAGCGAGCGATTCAGGCCTCGGCGGCACACTTTACGGATGGCACAGGAGGCTCTGTCTAACTGCTTAAGCAGCTCATTAGGAGAAGAAGTACAGCATATTTTTACCCGGTGAAAAAAAGCGGCTCCAGCCTCCTTTGTGGGAATGTGGGGATTTTTGTTGTTGTTCGCCGTAATTGGACAAATACACCTGTTGTCTGAAAGGGGTTTAAAATACAGCAAGAAAAAGGTGCTGTCTGCTTCAGTAATTTCCACCAGTCATCTTTTGGCGGAGCAGTGTGTTGTGTGGAGTCACATCATGGCATGATGTCAGGTTGGGGGAGGCGGGGGGGGGGGGGGGTTGGCATTGTGTCTTTCTTCGTAGTCTGGGGTTAAAAGTGCATTAGAGGTCACAGGAGAGTTCCTACCGTGGGCTGTTACGTCTTCCCCCACGGTGCGGGCGGTAATGACCCTAGGGAGCGTAGTAACACCCCCCCCCCCCCCCCCCCCTCCTTCCCCTTCCCTCCACACACACACACACACACACACACACACACACAAAACATAATACACACACTCACAACACACAAATATTCTCCTGAACCTGGAGGAGCTCAGGAGTGTGTGGCCTGGGGGAGGCTGGAGGGAAAACCTGGAGTGGAATATGTTATCTTGGATAATGTTGGTTGACCGTCCTGACAGCCTGTTGATCCGCCCCCACCACCACCACCCCGCCAACACCTACAGTCTTCCCCCAACACATACACACACATATATTTTCACACGCACACACCAGCCTACCGCCGAGCCCGCCCCCCCCAACCCCCCCGACCTCCTCCTCCTCTCACTGCACCACTGTCATTCATAGAGTGCCAAAGCCTGCTGCTTTATTAAAGCCCAGGAAGAGCAAGGCCTGGCCCAGGTTCAAACAGCAGTGCAGCTGGGACCTGTTACATTTTCGGCAGACTGCCCTCTCCGTCTCGCTGGCTATAAATAGCACCGGTGGTTGTCTCCCTTAACCAAGGAAAAGAGGTTTTTGGGGGAGGAAAAAAAACACACTCACACACACACACACACACACACACACACACACACACACAGATTAATAACCGTGGGAAGCAATGAAAGCTTTGTGTCTGCTGCCTGAGGTCAGCAGGCCAGGAGGTGTTGCTACTTCAAAGCCCCCATTGTGGCTCGTACTTTCAGACGCCGCTGCGGTGGGTTTGATGGGAACACACGGGGGCTGCCAGCGGTGTCATGAGTTGATGGCACCGGATCGTGCCAACCAGTGAGATACCAACGCAGCCTGTGTGTGACAGTTTTTTTTTTTTTCTGAGGGATGACCAGTTCATTATACTCCTAATTGAATTCCATATTTTAATTGCATTTATTTTTATTGCACTGGAGCAGTGTTGTTTTTGGGGGGATTCCACCGAGCTCATCTCTTATGTAGCATCAGACACTTTATGACCTTGGCTCCAGCTGTTGACAGGCGAGGCTACCTCATTATGACCCCCCCCCCCCCTCCTTCCTCCTCCGCTCTCTGTTTCCCTCCTCGGCTCTCCAGCCAGAGGAAGCCGTCTGGCCCAGTAACATTGCCTGCCCGGGCCATGTGGATCTCCTCGAGTCCAAGCCGGCCAAGGTCAGCCCCCACTACCAACAACACCACCACCACCACACCACCACCACCACCACCACCACCACCCCGGCCTCCATCCTGACGTGGCTCCAGCTGAGGGGTGGGCCCAGCTCCAGCCACCGCAGACACTTCCACTTCCTTAAGCTTATTTTCATAGAAACCCTCCCCGACGTCTCCACCGTAACAGTATCCACCCACTGGCACAATGATCTCCTGGGCAGGGAAACGCTCCTGGCGGATATAGTGGGCTCATTCATTCATTCATGGCCAATTTTTTCCCTTTCTAGTAGGAAAGTAAATCCACTACTGTTTTTTTTTCCCTCCCCCTCCTGCTTTTTGTTCTGTATTTGCTTGATTATACTGTGACTGTCTTACGAGATGACGCTTGTGCGACACATTGCAATGGAAGAGTCACCGTTTGTGTTCCTCGCTGAGTAATGCTTTTTCAAGAAAACCCACAAAAAAAAAAAAAAAGGTTCCCAAAACGACTCCGCTTACGTTTGACCTGGACTACGTTTTCTCGTCTCTTCCTGTCACATCACTGACTGATACACTGCAAATTGTCTATGTGTCTTTTAGCCTCCAAGCCCCATGGACCAGGTAGGGAAGATGCGGGGCCAGCCATATGGAGGACCCAGCCCCTACTCGCAGCAGCAACAAGGGCCTCCCGCAGGGCCCGGACCCCAGCAGGCGGGCTCTTACCCGGGCCAGGCCTACGGACCTCCCGGGCCTCAGAGGTATCCTATGGGGATGCAGGGCCGAACACCCGGCACGATGGGCGGCATGCAGTACGGACAGCAGGTCAGTAATCATGGACTTGGATTAGTGAATCTCTCCGGTCGTCACGTCACCTGGATGATTGACAGTAACCTTTTGCAGGTTATTCACCACATTGTTTTGCTGATCAAAAGATGCAAAATCACAAAACCTTGCTGAGTTTCCTGCAGCAGATAGACCTTCTTTTGCTTCCTTATCTTAAGTAGAAACTACATTAAAGACGGCACATTTATGAAGCATTGTCAAGTACGGGTTGAGTTTGAACTGCAGCACCTGATCAGGGTCACCTCTCCTTGTCGGTTTAGTTTATAAGAGATCGTGCTATGTTCAAAACTCACCCCGAACAATCATCAGTGTTGAAATCAACAAGTCACTGTCTAGTGTAATGAGGAAGTGACCTCAGATAATAAACCACTGTTTTGGTTGGGGAGGGCAGAAATAAGAACCTGTGGTGCTGCTGAAGAAGTGATGGGCAGAGGCTTTAATCACCAAAGTTTAAACTAGGTAAAGCCAAAGCAATTTACAAAATAAAAGACCTCCTGCCTTTAACAGAGGCATTATGAGTTTCTGCGGTACGTAGTCATGGTTTGAAGTCTGCCACCACAAGTTAATAAGTTTTCTTACATTCCTGGTAGTTGAGGCACTAGAGCGTTTATTTGGTAAATGACTCAGTACAACAGGAATGGCAGCATAAAATGAATTCATGGCACGGTCTCATTGGACGTCGGATACAAGGTTCGGGAAGGTTTGCAAGGGGTTTCTTTCTAAAGCAGTTTCAGTATCATGGTGAGGAGTCGTGATCTGGATCTTTTATTCTGAAAAGGCAGCTTAGATTTCAGAAAGAAAAAAAAAAAAAGGTGAAATTGTCCTTTAAGGTTCTGCTGAAATGGTCCGCACCTGTTTTTAGACATAAGTGTGTATCCTGGATCATAGGTGAGCAACTAAGTTAATGGAGATCTGAACAAACTGAAATTTAGCATCCTTTTTTTTTTTTTTCGCCCAAGACCTCAAATGGACTGAAAAAAAAGGAAAAAAAAAAGGCTCTTACAGAAACAGACTCGCTGAGAGCTCTTCATCCATTTTTCTCTGTCTGGTGTATTTTCATGCTTGAAAGAAAAAAAAAGTTGGGGAAATTCAAGTCCTGTCTCCTGGCACAGTGGGCAGCCCATTCTGACAGCGTTGTCCAATTGAAAACGGCAAACATCCAGTTTGCCGTAGCTACTTACTCATAGCTAGGAATAAGCCCCTTCTTGAACTCTCTCAGCCAGGCAGTCCGTCTTAACATAGAAATGCATGCAGGGAATCCCGTAGAGTGAAGCCTTTTCTTTCCGCGTCCGCTGTCTGTGGTCTTGTGCCCATTGTGTGATGTGATTATCTCATACTGGCTTGCCTGGTGTCTGACCGTGAACTCGATAAGTGCCCCACAGAGAAGAAAACGGCTTCCCTCCCTTTGTCGGACAGATACAATACAGCCACTTCATGTTGTTTTAAATGTGTGGCAATTCTTTACTATCTTGTATTTTCTTTGAATTCCTGAGTAGCAGAGCACCCTCCCAAAACAACACGTGGCTTCTTCTTCTTTATTTTTTTTATTTTTTTTATTACTATGTTTCCTCACAAGGTCAGTGCTTTCTCCTTTCCGCGCTTTTTCAGGGTAATGAAACGAAAACGCTGTATTGAAAGGCTTTCGGCGCGCAGGATCGGGTAGAATATGAAAAGCCTCATATTGAAGTTCAAGGAGATGAAGTCAAAACTCAATTTTTTATTTTCATGCCTGTAATTTAAAGCGATACACGGCTGAATTCCAACACTTAGATGGCTTTTCTTACGCGCTTTGACTGATCAGTTTATATCGAGGAACGCACTCCTCTCTCTTGCACACAGAGAGGGAACAGTTGTCTTCTCCCTTTTTAATCTGTGAGTAAGATGAAGAGATGCTCTGATTACTCTGCTGAGAATGAATGGGGAGAAAAAAAAAAAAAAATCAAAGAGGTGACTTTGGATGTTGAGTTATTTTTATATATTTTTACAGCTTTAGAAAGGATCCTGTCAGTGCACAGGCTGTATTCAGGTGGTGATTGATATTCCACTGAGGCGCTCAGGGTAGTAAACCTGTAGTAAAATCTTAGTTCTCCTGAAGAAAGCTGTTTATGTTCAAAGAGGCGATTCAACCGTGCTGGGTTATGTTTACTCCCGTATCTGTTGTTTCTAACTGACTTCTTGTTTCCACGTCTAGATGTCCACCTATGGACAGCAGGGCCCGGGTGGCTACACCCAGCAGACGCAGGGCTACTACGGTCAGCACGGTCCCCCAACTCACCCTGGCCAGCAGCAGCCTCCATACCCTGGCCAACCACAGGGCACCTCTGGACCCCCCTACGCCCAGCAGGGCCACCCTTCGCAGCCTCCTGGCCAACACGGGCAGCCAGGACCCCCGTTCCAACAATCCCAAGGTCCCCACGGCCCCCCTCCAGGCCAGCCTCCCTACAGCCAGCCCTCACAGTCTCAGCCAGGACAGCCACCTTACGTCCCTCCCCAGCAGCAGCAGCAGCAGCAGCCTCAGCAGCAGCAGCAGCAGCAGCCGGGTCCTGGTCCCCAAAGTCAGCAGGGCCCTCAGGGCCAGCCTGGCTACCCACAACCCTCTGGACCAGGGCAGCCACCACCGCAGCAAACCTCACAGCAGCAGCAAGGGCCCCCACAACCACCACCACAACAACAACCACAACCACAACAACAACAACAACAACAGCAGCAACAGCAACAACCAGGAGGTCCGCCTCCTCAAGCCCAGCAACCTCCAGGTCATGGCCAGCAGGGTCAACCATCACCTTACTCTCAGACACCCCCACTGCAGCAGCAGCAACAACAACAACAACAACAGCAGCAACAACAACAGCAGCAGCAACAGCAGCAACAACAACAGCAGCAACAGCAACAACAACAACAACAACAACAACAACAGCAGCAACAACAGCCGTCACCATATCAGAGGTTCCCACCTCCTCCACAGGTAACAACACCTCGCACGTCTCTGCAGCAGGCGTGTGACGAGCGGTGTCGGCCATCTCTGTGTTCCCCCGAGCTGACACATGCTCTTTACATCTGCTGTGCCTCGTCAGTGCAGTGATGAAGTCCATGCCTGCCTTACTCTATTAATGCAAACCAAAGACTGTGTCTGTAGCTGTCATATTTGATTTTGATGTGACGTAAGGCATCGAAAATGTGTTGGATCTCTGTGAGGATTTAACAGTGGAGCAGCTATAGGAGGGTGTGAATAAAGCTTTGATGTAAGCCATTTAGGGCTGACTTATTGCTTAGTTAAAGTTTAATTATTTACTTAATTAAAGATGCTCCTGTCCGTTAAACGGATAGTGTACTTCCTATATTACCTGGCAGTGAAACTTTCCCATGCCCGCTCTCCTGTGCCGACAGAGATGCCATACAGAAAATATTCAAATCACAGTTCCTCATTGCGCTGAACACATTCTTTCTTTCTTACATAAATTACGTAAATGTATTTACATTTATTCAGCCCAGTGGAGACCAGTTATTTGTATCAGTGTGTCAGTGGTTGATTTGCTGTTCAATAGACAGTAACAAGGTGCTTGATTTGGAGACTGGAGACGACTGTCTCATCTTTCTTGTCCCTGTGATCAGGAACTGTCCCAGGATTCCTTCAGCTCCCAGTCCAGCGCTCCTCCTTCCAACCAGCCCATGACTTCCAGCAAGAGCAGTCAAGAAGACAGCATGCAGGCCCGGCCATCCAGTCTGCCGGTGAGCGCCCTCAGTCATCTTCGTCTAACACGTGACTTGCTTTGATCCACTCGCGCTCCACAGGAACCAGCCGCCTCCATAGTTCTACCTATTAGTATATATTTTATAATCCTCGTTCAACGCCAAAAACCCCACGAAACACCATTTTTAATTTAATGATCGGAGTCAGTCCAGTATTCAGTAATCATTCTCTCCTGCAGCTGTGGCCAGAAACTGCAATAATTCGCAATGTAACATGACATGCAAATGACTTTTTATTGAAAGTGAATAAGGGATTTAACTTTGAATTTGAGTTTGTAGACTCGTATATTATTCCGAGTCTTGACGCTCGCATTAACAGCAGGTTGATAGGCCCACTAGCGCAGCCACCTTTCCTCCGCACATGGAAGGTCCCGCTGGTTAGACCAGATCTCATTCCAGTGTCTTCGTCATCTGCGCCGGGGTTCAATAAAACTGCTGATTGTGGTGTACATTCAGACAAGTCTCTCATGGATTCAGACTAAGCTGTCAGTGTGAAGGCAACCTGAGTCATTAAGTGACTCACACTCGCGTCAGTGCAAATTCATCTCCATTGAAATTCACAGGTAGCAACTGTCTCCCAAGCCAGAAGCTAGCTGGTTTTTAGAGCTAGTTTGGGAGGCTTTGCTCTGTGTGTCATCAGTTTTCTAGTGTGACTCCACGTGAGGAAAGAAAACATAGAAATGTGGGGTAAATATTGGATTTTTGGGGCCACTGTTCCCTCGACTGACGAACAGACACTTCAGATGTGCTCAGGTCGCTGTGATGTTCATATTATGCCTCCTCACAGCTGTAACTACTGTGGGTGTTACATGTTTTACCAGAGTACGATCAATATTCAGTACTTTGGACTTCAGACATTAGTGTATTTCCAGCGTTGTTTACTGCTTTCTGTTGACGTGCCTGCTGAGTGACTGACATCAGCTGGAGATACTGACTGAGATAGAATTCCTCCAGTGTCAGAATGTGAATATTTATCAGTATAGGAATATGTTTGACCCCAGCATCTGGATGTTAATGACACATTAACGTCTAAAGTTTGGGCTGAACGCGTTTTAAATATTCCAAGGAGAGGTAACGAGTAAAAAAAAAAATCTGCATCCCCCCTCTGCCATCTTTCTAATTTAGACTGCAACCCCTTTTTCCTTCTCTTGCTTCCTCTGACTTCAACATACACACAGTACACAGGGCGATGCCGGGAGTGAGTACAATGTGCAAGCAGCGCAGGTTTCTACTGACGTGTTAAAAAAGAAAAATAAAAAAAAATAAAAAAATTTCTGCTCGGAAAAAGATCTTTGAAAGTGAAGTAAATCTGGCATCTGATAGCCCTCTGGCTAAGATAAAGGTGAGAGACCCCCCCCCCCCCCACACCACCCCACAAAACCTCCCTGTTAAAGAGGTGTCTCGCTGTTACACGTTGCAGTTTCCATGGCAGTGTTTATAGGTCAGACTGCAGAGCTAACCTCATTCTGGGCCTCAGGGAAGGAGAGTGAGAAATGAGATCATTAATGAGAGAGAATGAAAGTGAGAGAGTGGAGTCGGCGGCGAGGGGGGGGGGGGTTGTGGGGGGGGGTTGTGGGGGGGGGGGGGGTGTGTGCAGGATTGAGGGAGTGCAAGCAAATAACTTCAAATAGTGTGAGTGATTGGTTGGAGTGGGAGATGCTGAGAGGGAGGGAGGGGATGAGCGCCGTCTATGCCAGTAGGGGATGCCCTCAGGACGTGTTTCCCTCCTCTTTTATTTATTTCTCTTATTTATTTATACAACCCTCTGTGGGCTCAGTCATTGGCCGAGCAGGCCAGGCCAGGGCTATTTTTATTTATTTCTTTTTTTTTTCTTTCTTTTTTTTTTTTTTCCCTCCAACTTCTCGGGGATTCCCTATCAGTGCTGTGTGATTGGCTGTGAAAGCCATTAATCTGGCTGAGGTGGAGATGAACGGATCCCCCCTTCCTCCTCCTCCTCCTCCTCCTCCTCCTCCTCCTCCTCCTCTTCTTCCCCCAGCATCTCTGTGGAGCGCGCATGACACTGTGTGCAGATTAGACCATGCTAACTGACAGTAATAACCCTGACAGCCTGAGTCAAAGCGGCTGAATTGACTCCTACGTGTGTGATGAGTAGATCAATGTGCACCAGCAGCAAACAGTGATCTGTTTTACCTGGAAATTAAGGTATTTTGATATCCAGACGGACATGGCACAAACTCTGCCACAGATTAAGAAAGAATGCAGGAAAACGTCTCTGCAAAGTTCTCGGTGGTTCTGACGTTCATGGGTTGTACTGACTTGGATGAGTCCATAGATCTGACTTTTAAAAACTTAAATGCTTGGCTGCAGTCTCACCCCAAATTCACAAATGATGCGCAGCTTAAAAGCTTCTACTGAGACATCCTCTGCGTTTAATTTGCACCGACTCCGGCTTCTGTTGTGAAAACATCACTGTCTTTGGACCAAACTTTCCAGCAGTGCAGCTGCTGATTAAAGACAGGATAACCTATATCAGAATTTCAAAGGTTCACGAGGAGTATACAGGAAGAAAACTTTATTAATTCATTTATTTCACTCCGCCCCCCCCCCAACCACTGTAGCTTTAAGGTGCCTGTATGCTCCATCAGAACTGCTTGTCAGATGGTTGAAGAGCCTCACATGAAGTCAGAACTGGAGAGGCTGCAATCAAAAACTGCTGTAGCCAAATATGGCGTCCTAAATTTGCAAGTCATGTGCACGTCTCTCTAAGTCAATATGGAATTTGTTAAGATGAAAGCATGTCTGTTCCATGATGGATGTCAATAAGACTCCAGACTCCAAATGTGGCTGAATCATGTTGAACTTTAGTCTCGTTTCCCTCATCTTAAATGTAAATCAACCAAAATTTTAGTCCAGTTTATCAGGCAAAGTTGTTGTACGACAGAATTAAACACTAAAGCATTTGAGAGGTTTAGCTTGTTTTGTTGAAAAAAATTTGTTAAAATTGCATCACAAATCACAAATTTAGCATCATATTTGCACTCGTTTTGAAAAAAAAAACATTTCAGATGGCCCCCAGCTCTGATTAGCATTTTCTGAGCTCACCAGCAAGCTCGTTATTTCATTAGCAAGCAGATAAACAGCCTTATTGTCTAAACTCTCAGGTATCATAGATTCCAAATTTTCATTGCCCATTCATAGGTAGAGTGATAAACACAATAGATGCAGTTATTCCTGTTGTTGATTCAGGACTATTTGTGCACTCAGGGACACGTTAAATGAACTAACTTGTATCATGCTAAGCAAAGGAGGATGTTTTTCGGATTAAAAATACACCTGACAGAATGTTAGGTACAGATCTGCAGGATTAATTTGATAGAAAATATATTGTATATATATATATTTTTTAAGGACCTGCAGTGATTTGTTTTTAATCTGCCTCAAAACACGTTTGAATTCAGAGCCAACAGCAGCTGAAGGGTAAGCACCATTTAGCTACTTTTAGTTGCATTCGTGGAGAGCCAGCCAGACATCCGCCTCATCCAGAGTACAGATGGGTCTGTTTGAGCCAGGTGCTAAAAAACCAGCGTCTGTTATGCTGCCGTTGAGGTGGGAATAAAGGAGTACAGGAGGCTCAGTGCCTGCTGGAAGGCGCAGGTAGAAAAAGCAACAGTCAGCTTGAGAAAACGGCCGTGGAGGAGGAAGAGGAGGGAGGGCGGGAAAAAAAATTACAGACAGCGATGGTGGAACTAGATGAACAGGTTGAACTTGTTCCTGGTTTGTTTTCACCCTGGCTCCAGGACACACTCGCACACAGTTAAACTGTTGAGTGTTTACCACACTGTCAGTTCCCCAGCACTTCATAGGAACCTCTTTTATACTTTTAAAGTTTGGGCCTGTAGTTGATGCTAATCTACAACTTACAATGACGGCAGCATAGTAAGTAATACAACTGGAGAGTACTAGTCTTTGTGGTCTTAAAATATTCCTGTGACCCAATAAGGCTTCATTCAATAACATTCAAGTCATTTCTAGGAAAGGAAATGAATGAAGAGCGAAGAGGAAGGAGAGAAAGGACCTCACATTATTGACTTAGTCTGTAATGAGTAACCACCTTAAAGGGGCACTCCACCAATTTTACACATGAACTTCAGTTTACTACAACACAGCCTGGAGGGAGGTTTGAAAAACACTGATGTCATTAGGTTTATCTCGGCTTCAGCAGGTCTGAGAGAAGCATTTAGGAGGCACATGCACAGTTGCATGATGGAAAATGTAGGATCACGTGTTATTTGAGAGTTATATGTAAGTTTTTCTGAACGTGGTTTCTTGCTTGGAGCGGGTGGTGGTGATTGGCGTTTGATAAAAGCTTCAGCCATTGTTGCGTTTACAACACAAGAGGTTATAATACGTCCTGTGAGCAGATTGGAGGCTCCAGTGGCTCGCTATCGGAAAGGGATGAGGCGGGTCGGGGCTAGCTGGTTAGCGTGCTAGCTTCAGTAGAAGAAAAGACGGCAGTAAAGACGAGTTAACATCGGCGTTGCTCCTGGTGTGAGTAAAGGAATAAAGTTTGATGCTGAACTCAAAGCGTTTCTTCTAGACTGGTAAGTGAACAGCTGTTAATGCTAATGTTAGCTATGTAGCAATAGCAAAACTTACAAATGGCTCCTTTTTAAAGTCAGGAAATCTCAGCCTCCGCTGCTTCAATTTTCTTTACTTTAGAGGTGGAGCGTTTGGCTCAGTCTACAAATTAATTTAGTGAGTTCAGTGTCTTTATTTCGGACAGAGGGTGATGATTGAGGCTTTTGGTATGAAAGTGGGCACAGGCACAAAAATCCCACCTCCTCCATCGTGGCTCCAGAGGAAGTAAAGCACGCCACAGTCTTTGCTGTCATCGTCATGCTTTCATGCTCCCTGGAAGTGACACTTCCTCTGCATGTCAACCCATGGGAATGGGAATAACTATCAGGCCACCACTAACCTCCCACCCTCCCTCCCACTTCTCTCTCTCTCTTTTTTAAATCTCCTTGTCCTCTCCCAGGTCTTTTGTACACCCTTTCTCCAATGTGGGGCTAATCCCACTCAGCACCGCCCACCGGTCGTGGTGCTCCTCTTTTCTGACGCGTCTGAATGTGCTCCAGACTCGAGAGGAAGGTCACATGTTGGTCACGCACGCACTCAACACTTCAAGTTTGTTCTTCTGTCTTCCGTCTTTCCGTTCCTCTCGTTCCTCTCACCTTCCTGAAAAAAAGAGGCTTCATCTCAAGTGGGCTTTTTTTTTTTGTATCTCGAAGGAAGAGCCAAGGATTTACCGTGTCGACTTGATTTGTGTCAGGGGTGCATATTTTCCTGTTAGCAAAGGTGTAATGGAGTAGACACTTCCTTTATTTAGCCCTTACTTTAATTTCACAACCTTTCACAACAAGTGATACGCACTAGGTACGAGGTACAGTCTTGTTTTTCTATCGTCTGACTTTTGTCCTTTTTGAATTGTTGGTTGGTTTTGGTTTGACGATCACCAGCTGGAGGCCCGAGTCTGGCCCAAGTCTGGCCCAAGTCTGGTCCAAGTCTGGTCATAGTCTGGTCCCATGCCTAGTCTGGTAATTTATCACTACATCACTGCCTGTCAGGACCCCACCCTTGCAAGAAATTCAGTCTTGTCCAGTGCATTTGCAGAAACTCTAAAGACCACCCACTTCACAACAACAGAAACCCCCCACCCCCCTGTCTCTCTCTCTCTCTCTCTCTTCTCTCTCTCCCTCCCCCCTCCCTCCCTCCCCCTTAATGACCTTTAATGTTATGTGCCAAGCCTCCTGATCTGGAACGGAGGGATCTTCCAGTCTTGATCAACTGAGTCCCCCCTTCCTGCAATCCCCGTTCCCTGCTCAGCCCAGCCCTGCTCTGCTCTCCTGCGGCAGCTAAGCTTGTTTTTGCGACATAGCTCTGGAGCAATCAGCCTGACAAGGCCGGCCCCCTTTTTTTCCTCTCCTACCCAGCCCAACCCCCCTCCCTGCCTTTTTCAATATATTACACACTCTTTTTTTTTTTGCTGCATTTTTCCCTCTTTTCTGTCTGTTCATATATATATTTATATAATATAAAAATTTTTTTTTACTCTCTGCCTCTCTCTCGTTCCTCTTTCTGTCTAAATTCTCGTTTCTCTTTCCCTCGCCTGCGCCCTCCTCCTCCTCCTCCTCCTCTCCCCTTCCTCGTTCTCTCTCTTCTCTCAGTAAATCAGCTTTCATAACGCTGTGCAGCGCAGCCTTGTTTTGCGAAGCTCTGACGCTGACAGTATTCAGAGTCCGGGGCCAGTTTCCTGTTGCTATTCTGGGGCCCTTGCTTCCTGTGTGGGCATGTCTTATTCAGATTCCAGGGTGCTGCTCGCTCGCTTGCTCACTCGCTCTCACCCCTCTCCCTTCCCTCCCTCCCTCCCTCCTCTTAGCTTGTCTGTTTCTCTCCCCTGCTCCCTCTCGGTCTCACCCCTTCCTTTCCTCTATGTGATTTTTAATTAATGTACTTGAGAAAATTCAATCTGCTGACAAAGTGTGTTATTTTGCATTTGCTTCAGTGAATTGTTTCTCATCCTGCAAAAACCCCGAGCTCTGTTTTGCTCTTGCAAGAGCTCTCTCTCTCTTTCTCTCTCTCTCTCGCTCACACACACACACACAACCACACATGCACAGAGAGAGAGAGAGAGCACTCTCCCTCTCCTTTTTTGCTCTCCGCTCACTCACACACTCTCACACTCGCACACACACTCTCCCATGCCCCTCCCCTCAGCCTCCATTTCTGCTGGGCTGAGCTAGTTTTGCAGCACAAAGACTGTGGCTGACTGCAGCACTGTCTGTCCTCTGCTCTCTCTCTCTCTCTCTCTCTCTCTCTCTCCTGCTCTCGCTGGAACGAGCCGCTGAGCCTGGACGGATGAAACTGACCCTCACAATGAAATTAACTCTCACTCCATGAAATAACCTCTATATAATTTTTTCTCTCTCCCCAACTCCCCCCTGCTGCTCCAACCGCCCCCCCCCTCCCCAGTTAAATTCACTGGTGGTATCAGTTGCTTTGGTAGCGCCCTCTAGACACGCTACTTGTGTGACAGTAGGAGGGGAGGGGCGTTGCTGCTCTGGAAAGCAGGCAGACTGGCTGTAGGGGTCTGGAGCCTCCCCACCCAAGCAGCCCCACACCCCCACCCCCTCGCCTCTCCTGAAGCCCCTCCAGCCCCCTTGGCCCGTTGTATCCCAGCACCCCTCACCTCGGGCTGGGCAGCTGCCTGCCTCACTTGGGCATCTGTGCGCTGCCCTGGGACTCCCTGCTACTATTGTGATCTCTACAAAAGGCCCCCCACGCACACACCATCTCCCCATTATTCACAGCAATCAGACCCCCCCCTCCTCCACCCCCCTCTTCCCCTTCACCACCTCCCTGCATCTACTCTGTGTTAGCTACACACAGACTGCAGTGTTTGTGTGCCTCACACACCCCCTTTTTTTTTGTTACCCCCACAGAGAAGCTCAATTAAGCAAATGTGGAGCGTTTAAAAAAGAACTCCCCACTTATTGATTAAGATTCATACTTAGCCTTTATTTTTCTTTTTGACTGGGAGCCTGTAACACACAGGAATGTTAAAGCAGAGCAGTATTGATCAGTGTCAAATGAATTGTATTTTTTTGTTCTTTTTAATGCCTTAGCAGGATGAGACTGTTTTTCAAAATTTTGCTGGGTCACTCTTTCATCTCCTACTCTTTTTAGTCCATGTTATTATCCGTCCCACGTGGCCGCCGGTGATAAAGTGGCGGTGTAATGGTGATCTCCGGGGAGCTGAAGCCGGCTCGTCTGTGGATGGTAGTAGACATTGTGTCTGTGGCGAGATATCTAATCCCAGCAGGGTGCTCCCAGGCCCTGAGCACTGAGTCACCCTGCTGGAGTTCACGCCGTCCACGGTCGCCGTTTGCCTACATTTTGGAGAAATGAAATGACAGAACTCTTGACATGTTAATTTCAAGCACTGACTTTAAACATAGACCATATTTTCGCAATAGTTCGTGTCTACATCATGGTGTGGGCGAGGTGGAGGTGGCATGGTGCACCTATAGGGCGTCCTAACTGTGTGTGTGGAGAGTTTCTCGTCAGCCTGTGCTGTATGTGAAGCCCTGTAATGGCTGCTGCTGCTGCTGCTGTATGAGGCAGGGGCCTGCTTTAGCTTCTCCTCCTTTCTCCAGTTCTTCCCTCATAGTGGGATGGGAGTGCCCCCTTATGGTTGAGCTCAGCCCTGCAAACCTCGAGCTGGGTCTGGAGCTGCCTCTCTCCAAGCCTTCGTTGGACTTCCCAGAAGGCCCCTCGCAGCTCGGCGCGGCCCGCTGGATGTAGGTGGGACCCTCGGCTAGGTGGCTGAGGTGTCGGCAAACACCCACCTGTCAGTCTTGTTACTCAGCAACTGTGCATTTCCTGCTGTTATCCCATGGCAATGCAGCATGGAGTCTGCACAGGTGCTTTTCACAGAGCAGAGAGACTAAGTTTTATTTTGTCTGAGCGCCCACAGTCTATCTGTCATCTGTCTGTGACAGATAGACGCGCTCTGATGGTGGCGTGGAGATAACGTGCTTCTGGGCTCGGTTAAGTCGAGTCAGCATGTTCACAGACTGAGCTGGGAGGAAAAGAGAAGAAAGCCCCTCAAGAAAAAACTGTGCAGGAGGAAAATTTTCACTTGATCTTACGTTTTTAAAAAGGAAGAGACGACTTTTCCCACGACCCCCGCTCGGATTTCAAAAGCCCACTTTGCCCTGAAACGAGCGGGCGAACGTGCGGCGCCGGAGTATTCTCGCTGACGAGGTCGTCAACAT